>NC_056748.1:1019197308-1019199808 GCF_019279795.1 Protopterus annectens | reverse complement strand
GTTAACAATATAGATTTATTTTTTCACTGGAGAGTGACTAAAATGGGTCTTTTGTGGATTATTCAGGTCAAGAATCACTAAGAAAATAAAAACATAAAAATAAATAAATTAATATATAAAAACACTGCATTCTCTGCTTCAGATTCAAGCACCATTACCAGGTTACATCAGACAATGGTTTCCATTTGTCAGAGCTCCAAACGGGATTTACAGAAGTGGTACAGATGTTTTTACACCTTAGCTTTATCTGTAATCAAGGCAGTTTTAATGGACTAAATATTAGGAAAATAACCTTGCCAGCCTTAAAGCTTTTATGCATATTTAGCATAGAGAAATTAGGGAAAGGCTTTGATTTCAGTATATACTTCCTAAAAATATTTCCTTACAAAGTTAGTACAGAAAACTATATATAACCAAACAAATATAAAAGGGTTTAAAATATTTGCATATTTACAAAATGATACATAAACAGACTATTTTGTTATTCTGGAAAAGATTATACTGTCATATGGGAAACAACAGAAACAGATGAGTTTTACTAATATATGTCTGTTTCAGAAGAAAACATGTTTAAAATATTCAGTTCTATCATCATTTTATATATAGGCAGTCAATCCAGATGAAAATGTTTGGTTCTTTCAGTGTCACATTATATAGATGTGGGGCTTGGTTTGAAAATACTGGTTGACTATATACCTTTTAGTGAAAATATGTTGTAAATGGACAGAGTTTAAAGCAATGCAGAGAACTTTTTGGAGGCAGCTGGAGGTGAATGACACAGAGAGGAGACAGACACTCCATCCATCAATGTTTTTCCAAGAACCTTCCTTCACCTTTGCTGCCTTATATTTCAGTAATTTTCCAAATGCAGTGTTGCAGTGTGACAGCCCTCTGCATAGTTCTTTCCCTGGTGTCTTGTCCCATCTTTCTGAGTCAACAATTTAAACTCACATTGGTGTGTCATGGGCTGATACACTGTGAAGTTGCCATTAATAATGTTGATAGAAGCAGAATATATAAAGGAATTGAGAGAGATAGAAGCTACATGTGTACGTGTGTGTGTGTGTGTGTGTGTGTGTGTGTGTGTGTGTGTGTGTGTGTGTGTGTGTGTGTGTGTGTGTGTGTGTGTGTGTGCGTCTTTACATAGATGTAGATATATATTCACACTCACATATTTATATATATATATATATATATATATATATAGAGAGAGAGAGAGAGATAAATAGATAGATATAGCTATATGTATGCAGCATGCAAGAGAATAAAAAAGAAAAAGTGTGTGCGTGTGTGTGTGTGTGTGTGTGTGTGTGTGTGTGTGTGTGTGTGTGTGTGTGTGTGTGTGTGTGTGTGTGTGTGTGTGAGATTACATGGTCATTCATTGATGAATATTTTAGCCAATATCACTGTTATTTCCATTAAACACAGATTAAAACAATGAGTGAAAAGGTCACTGAAAAAACAATCAGTAAAAACAAAATGAAAACTCCAGCAAAGTTAGAACTTCCAGTGATTGACCTCCCAAACCTCTTGTATCAGAGGCACATGGGATATATGCAAATTATCCTTATGAACAACAGGTGTTTCAGCTAATTGGCGATTCTGACTTGTTTTGTCGTTTTAGTGGACAATTTCAGGCCAATAAAGCCAAACCCCACTAGCTGTGGATATGCATATTTTCATAGGTCTCAACCTCTTAAGAGGCCAATGTGGAACGCAGACCCTAACAATGTGTGACAAATGGTCAAAATGTGGAACACCCTATTTTCGCACTGTGCGAAACGTGCCTTCGCCATGGAGCATTATAGAACATCTTTAAAATTCAATAAGACACTTCTCAGATCCAAAACCTTTATCTGCAATACCATAACCACACCAGAAGTAAATGAAACAGCATTTTACAAAAATAAAAATCAAATTTACTACATTTCCTACACAGACATTACAAGTCACACAAATGATTTTAGTTAGACCAAGTTAAATAGCATCCTGTCATATGTCAGATGTAGACTTATTGCCATGGAGCATGGTACTTAACAAATGCACTTGCAACACACACACACACACACACACACACACACACACACACACACACACACACACATACACCAATACTACCTGCATTTTACATACACCACTTTAGATGTGTTCTACCATTGTCCTACTGCCAGTTGTGGGCCTGGCAAAGGTGCCTAAAAAGGGTACTTAAAACCAGGGCCCTCTGTACTTTAAAAACAGGGCCTTTTGTACTTTTACAAGAATGTGCTATTTAAGACATCATGCCTTAGAACAGTTATGACCAAAGAATGCAGAATCAAGTTACACTCTAAAGTTCTACCAGAAAACAAAACTGAATACTTTAACTCATCTCATTACTATAAATAACTCACTTCTGACATCCATTCTGACATACCTCTCAACCTCTTAGTGCAAGAAATCTGGACAAAGCCCTGCCAATGTACTAGGGGGACAAGCAGCACAAAAACTGAGACTAAATATT
>NC_056748.1:1019172308-1019187308 GCF_019279795.1 Protopterus annectens | reverse complement strand
AGGCAGAAAAGGGATTATTGTAGCCAGATCATATGGGGAAAAAATATGAGGTACAAATAAGTAGTGGAAAAGATAACCATGGGTAGTGGAGGAAGGGGTAGGATTTGAAGGGGGTGATAGAGTATCAATGCATGTGGTGCTACATCTAAAATTGACATAGTAGAGGAAGCAGGAGGGGCAGATAATGATAGTTATAATGTGAAGAATAAGGGGGATTGAAACATAAGTCCCTTCAGAAGTGAGAGGTGTGATGTACAGGACTGAGACCACAGTTTGTGTTTTGGGAGGGATGAGTCAGATGGCACAAAGTAGCCCTACCAAAGGAGGGAGGAATGAAAGGGGAGAAAGGAGGAATACAGGGTGGATCAACACTAAGGACCTCCTGAAACAAAAAGGTAATCATGGACTGACCAAGGTGACCTGAAGAATGGACTGAAATAGAGGAGGAGATGGACCATGATGCACCAAGAGTAGAGAAAAAGGAGAGGGGGAGTGCAGATGGACTCAGGCTCAGGCAGATGACAGAGACAGCACAAATCAAAAGTTATGTCTTAAAGACCACAGTGAGCTCAAACTCTACAATTTGGACTCGATATAGAAGTAGAGCATATTTATTGCATGGGTGGGCAAAGTACTGATGCTGCTTAACTATGTGCCATTTTTGTTTTTTGTTCTCTATATATGTTATCAGGTGAGTAGGAGAAATAAGAGGAAAGATGAGGAGGAGGAAGATGAAGTAAAAGACAAAGGGGATGAAAGGATGAAGGTGTTGTAAGGAATGCAGGTGTGAAGAAATGAAGGGTAAGAAGATGAATAGGCTGATTTGTCATCTGAAGACTGATGACTGAGGTAAGACTTTACTGCATTATGAATAGAAGGGATGGGAGACTCCATTATGAACACACTGACTCAAGGAGTGATCAAAGGGTACTGTGATATGGACAAAAGTATTTTATGATGTTTTCATTTGAAGTAACATTGGTCAGCCATTAATATAGTGAACAGGATAATTTCCAGGCCTATGTAATAGCTACATCCTTGAACATTATAAATTTTAGTAACTAGGTTCAGTAGTATATAGCGGACATTCTGATTTAAGAATTAGGAGTTGTGTGTGCTCAGCAGCTACTGGTAATTGTTATGTTTGCTTAAAAAAAAAATATATATATATATATATATATATATATATATATTTGCTTGCAGAGGGATGTCTGCTTTATTTTGATCTATGATTGCTTCACAAGTAGGCAAAACATGGCAAACAATATGTATTACTGAACATATAACTGTGCACAGTGCAAACTTTAGTTTTGAGTTCAAAAAGATGCTGTGATAGACTTTATGTTAAAATTAGGATTGTATACACTCAACCTAATTTCCTTATATGTTACAGTTTGTTTAAAGAGCATTTATTGTTCTATTCAGATGGGATCTAGAAGTTAAGTTAGAGCTTTCAGTAAGTGCTGGAGAATGTAAATAGTTATTAGGGATGAGAGGAGTCGCCCAAGCAATTGTGAGACATGGCATTACATTTAAATGTTTGAGTAATAAGCAAACTATAGATAAATAATTTATATCATCTGAAGCATAACAGTATTAAAAAAAATGCTTATAAAGTGTAAGATAAATGTGTTAGAGACAACAGTCTGAGTATATGGTGCTCTAAGACACAACAGTATACATTTGTGAGGCAGAAGTGTAAAAGTCTTGATTATGTAAGAATTTATGGCCATCATTAGTTGAGGAAAGAAACAAAAGTAAAGACTGGAGAGACTGAGGAGTAAAGACAGAGGTAGGTACCTAGGAGAAGGCTGGAAATGTATACCTGGGGAACAAATCCCAGATGGCTAATCAGGAAGGTGGCAGACATCAATGCTCACCTCTCTTGTTTGGAGGGAGATGCTTTTGTGGCTTGCTCAAAAGACCACTGGGATCCCTGAGCAGAGAGTAGCTTGGATGGGGAGAGAAGCTGGATGAAAAGGAGTTAGAATACAGGGGGTGAACAAAGTATTTCAGAGAGAACACATACTGAGCAGAACTAAAAAGAAAATGTTGGGCATAGTACGCTTACAGGAACTAAAGGTATTGAGAAGAGAGATGGGGAAGATACAAAAGAAAAGTTGTATGTTGGTGGAAGTGGACTAGATCCCTGAAAGAATCGGAAAATAACCCTAGTACAAAAAGTTGGAGTTGAAAGAATGGTATTATAGGAATGACTGGTAAACGTGTGGTATGTAGAAATGCATTCAAGGGAAAGTCGTGTGAATCCTATTATGTAACAAATGAAGATGAAGTAGAGGACATGACAGCCTGTGCAGTGGTAATGGAAAGGGCGAGACACAGAAGGCATGTAGCAATATGAAGAGAGAATTTCAATCTAGTGTTAGAACTGAACTTAGACTATATGGGAGACAGAATTCAATGTAATATGTCAGAGGAGTTTAAGGAAATGCATGGGTAGAAGTGCTAGATACATGAAGAGAAAATGGGGTGAAGCCGTTTGTATCACAAGAGATAATTGGCTAGGCTTACAATGGCCCGCAAGGGCAGTTAGCTTAGTACTTATCTATGAATCTATGAATCTATGTTACTGAAGAAGGATAGTGAAGGGTTGGATAAATGGAGCTGGATACCATGTAAGTGAAGTGGTACTGATCAGATTGTGTGGTCACAAAAGATGGCTAGAGAAGTGTTTTGGAGGAATAAATCTGAAATTAAAGACATAAGAGTTAAGGAGCGAGATGATATTAAATATGCATGGACAGCAGAAGCGATGGGATAAAGAGGACATCAAAGCAAATGGTAACAGGATAAGGCAGAGCAAACAGAAATGGAGCAACAACAGAAGCAAACAGACATTAAAGATGAAAATGAGGTGCAAACAGAAGAAAAGATGATGATCTTGTTGGACAGGACCAGAAAATGGCAGGAAGAGTTAGATGTGGTGGAAGAAGGACAAATCCAGGCAGACATGGAGCCGATGTGAGGTAAATGAAGAAATAATGGGGAAATAGATATGAACTTTTGGTGTACAAGATTAAAGATTCAAAGTAAATAGCAGGGGCAGCTGAAGTAGAGAGAAAGAGCGAGAGACTGAGAGATTGAGGATGGAGAGTTATGAGACATAAAGAGACAAGTGATAAATTTAGTAAAATGTATGGCAATTTTTACATAATAAGAGAATTAGGGGATAAGAAGTTTTATAAATTGTAAGGATAGGAATTAGTGGAAGAAAACAGAAAAAAGATGCACAAAGAGGTGAATGAGGGAGAAGTGGTAGTTGTGATTAGGCATATGAACAAAAGAAAAACTGGAGGAACAGATGGTTTGCCAATTGATTTTAATAAATTATTGTGATTGCACATTGGGGTGCACATAGTACATTTATTTAATCATACAGAGAAAGAGCAAGAATTGCTACAATGAATGTTGCAGGCAAAAACAGTGGTCTTTTATAAAGGCAAAGATGGAAGGAAAGACTTGGCAAACTACAGACTGATTGCTGTATGCAATAGTGATAATAAAATGATGGCTAGCATATTCATAGGTAGGCTACATATGTTGGCACAAAGGCAAGCAGGAGAGACACAAGTGAATTTTATGAAGGGTACAGCATCCCCAGAACTTTGAAGATTGTGCTTACATTTTATGAGTTTATAAAAGGGACTGAGGTTGTGCTTATGGTCATTCAGAAAGCATTTGATTAAGTTTGATTTAGGGCTTCTCTTTGAAGCAAGAATTAAATGAAGCAAGGGCTTTATGGAGTTTTAGAGCATTATATACGAAATCAGATGATCAAATCAGTGTTAATGGAGGTTTGTCAAATATGGCGAGCCTCTCTGCACCACCTTAATAATGCCTGCTAGCCACAAACCTAACCCTGTCACAAGCCTACAACTTATTTTGAAAAAGAAAAAAGCTGTAGCACTATCAATATACAATACAGGCTGAGACACACAAATGTACCAACACACAAGCTAAAAACAAAATCTAACTCTTTTCCTAACCTCCAAATTAAAAAGTTAAATCTATGCCCTTACCTATCCCTAACACTTAAACAAGCACACACACACACACACACACACACACACACACACACACACACACACACACACACACACACACACACACACACAAAATATATACCCTTACCTATCACTTGCCCTAACCTTAATCCCAAACACATGCACAAACATTCCCACAATACCCAAGTCCTGCATGCCTTTGTCAGTAAAACAGACATTCAGAATTCTGTATGTTCAGCACTACAATCCCCTGAAGTTATCAAATAAACGTATGTTTGGAAAACTGCAGGGGAACCACAGGCACACACACATAAGGGTTTACTTATGACACTGAAAACACCCAACTGTCAGTGACAATAAAGTCGACCACAAAAAGATGACAATGAAAACATCAGCAGATCTCTACTCATGCATGGAGAAAATCCTCACTGCATACAAATGAAAACTTTAAAAAAGAAATACAGAAACATCATTTTTTTCGGGGGGGCAAGAACTCACATCCCTTGCAAATTACATATATATATATATATATATATATATATATATATATATACATACTAACTCTGAGACTGCACCATTCCCAGGGAAGGGACATATTCCCCAACCCTGGAAACTGTCAATCTCTCATGTCTGTTAATCATCTGCTTTCTTGATCAAATTGTTTTGACCAAACAGATGTTAGCATTCAGGAGTTTCGACCAAAGAAACAACTCCTATATATATATATATATATATATATATATATATATATATATATATATATATATATATATTGATATATATCTAGTATAGATATGGAGTGGTGTAGAACCAACGTCAAATGATGCAAGAAATACAGATAAAGGTGTACAATAAAGAATTAAAGGAGTGATGAAAAGTGGAATATAATGAGAAAAGAAGAAAGGAAGAAGATAGCACTAACAGCAGGATGTTATAAAAGAAAATTATAAAAGTATGGAAAGGAGGGAATATGAGTAATATTAACAAAGAATTGTCAGGATAGTGGACAATGTAAGCACTGATAAGGAACCATGGTGAAAATCTTAAAAGAAAAATCAGATGCTATGGCTGATGAAGGCAGAAGAGAGTAAGGAGGATGACAGGAAAAAAAAGCCAACAAGATAAGTGCTATAATATGAGAGGGAGAAGGTTTTATGGTACTTCTGAGATATAAAAATTATGTTTATGTAAAACATGCATTGTTATAAGTGGATGTTGTATTGTGTTAAGAAAAGTACATTTCAGTTTTATTACATAATATTGACATAGGCAAAGGACTCATACCTGTTAACCTCTTAGCAAAAGAAATCTGCACAAACCCTCAAATAATGGGGGACAAAGGCCCAAAATAGGGACAGAATTTAAATATTCTTATAAACTTAGAAAGTTAATAGACTCACAGGATTTATGTTAGCATGCATTACTATAAAAGGTATGAAGTCCGAAACTGAAATATATGTAATTATTTACTGACTTTAATCCTCAGTGACTTGCCAGAAAATCACAAATTTTATGAGGAACAGACCAAAATATGAGTCAAAAATAAGGACTGCAAAGCATTTAGAGACATCAAGATATTATATTTCAATTCTTTGTCAAGCATGTGATTTCAATAAAAATAATTTAAAGAAAAAACTACATTCAGAACAATCTCTTTGAAGACAATTTCTGTTATTTCAAAGGTCTATCTTCTTTTTTGATTTGTGGTCCATGAGTTCTTAGAATTGTGTGGATAAGATACCTTTCCAAATTACTTCAAGTACAGATCATACATCAGCAAATTACATATTAAATTATCACACCTAGGTACTGGAATGGAGTTTCAGAAACCATATAAGTGTATTTATATTTATCATTACTGACAACTATTCTGGTACGTCTAACAGTAGCAGCATATAACACTTCTTACCACTTCAACCTAAACAAACCTTCCCCTTCCCACTCCACCTCTAATAGCTACCCCCTAACACCTAAATCAGTAAACATCCCCATATGTAGCTCCATCTTCAATATCACAACTCTACACCATACACAATTTGCCCTTCACCCTCAACAAAACACACCTAGCATCGTTCAGATATATGATAAACACATTGTCAGATTTTTGAAAACTTTAGTTAACATAGCATCCAAGCTAACTCTCAATAGGGACATACACCCAAACCCTGGCCCAAGCTATGAACCGTACAGCTGATCCTCATAAAATGACATACAAACTCAATCTATTCAATCTACAATCATTCTTCCTAGGGACAAGTCTTATATTCTACTATTAAATATTAATAAAATAAGTGTCAACAACAAAATCCATGAGCAGCAAGCTAATTTCTCCCTATACTCCCCTACTATTGTACTCCTCAAGGAAACATGGATAAAACCTACCACCTTCAGCAATGAAATACTATCACCAGGATGTAATATCATACGTACAGACAGAATTAATAGAACAGGAGGAGACATCTCCCTAGTCTTTAAAAGCCACCTCTCTATAGAAACATTAGATGAAAAAAAAACTCTGAACCTTAATAATGCTGAAATAGTATTTGCTAAACTAAACATTAACCCAAAGAAACGTATATACATAATATGTGTAGATCAATATGTATGTACACTTTTAAGAAGCTTTCTAGGGGCTGGCACAAGTCTATAAATACTGAGCACGTGCAAGCCTGACTGCCATTTTGTAGTAAGCTGTTGAGATGTAAGCATGTATGTCTGTGTGGTCTGTCAGTTAATCAGTTTCTTTATATTTTGCACTGCTGCTATCCATTCTGTTGTGTTTCTTTGTAATAAAGCATGTAAACAAACTACCCTGCCTGTTCTTCTTTAATGGGAAACAAGACGAGTGACATGGTGTCAGAAGTGAAATCCAGAAATTCAGATTCCAGACTAAGAAGGCACTCAGTTAAAGGTGGAGGAATATAGAGGAGTGAATCATCCTCACTGCACATTTAACAGGTCAGAAACATATTTCTGGTATCAAAGCTTACTTAAATTATTTCTTATTGGCAAAATACAAAACAAAGCACTTCAAACACTCAAAATGAATTTCTAGTTAAATGAAATGTCCGGAACTGCGACATATTGATAAAAATATTCAAATAACTACAGAAAATGTTTGAAATAAAGTCCAAATCATATAAAATAAGGAAAATGACCGCATTTTTTGAAGTAGCTTATAACACGCACTTTTTTCACATTAAAGCTATTCAAGATAATAAAAGTATACAGAGAGTTCACAAGTTTGTACAGTATTACAGTACAGTTATTTCGCCAAATACAGCCATTTCAAAGCATATTTCACAAAGTACAGTATTTTGAAGAGTTTATTGTCCATTTGAATGTTATTACAAGTACTAGCTGTGTGTACATGTTCATACATAATTACAAGGGCCATTTTCAGTGTGTTTGGGCATAATTTGTTGGCATGGCTGACAGATTTCAAAAACCAGTTCCACTTTTAAACGTTTGAGCAAGAGCATGATATTTTCATGCAAGCTGCATTTTCTGATAAAGATGACCATACAAAGGCATTTTTATACTTAATTTAGTTGGTTCAGAAGCCATAAAAAGAGAGCATTCATTTGTGTATGCACCTGCAGTATTTGCAGAGGAGGGGAAAAACCATCATATAGTGGTACTGGCTGAGTCAAGGGAAGACCCAGAGTGCTTAAAACGTAAATTTAGAGAAATGTCTAATCATCAAATGAATATTACAATGGAAAGTCACTTACGTTACACAAAAGATCAAAAGCCAGGAGAAACTTTTGCAGCATATATAACTGACTTGAGAAACAAAGCCAAAATGTGCAGATTTGGAGATTTAAGGGATGAGTTGATAAATTACAGACTTGTGTGTGGTATTAAATGTGATGCTGTGAGAAAGATTTTGCTTTGCGACAGTGATTTAACTTTGAATAAGTCCATTGAGATTTGTCAGATATATGAGCTTACAGGAAAGCACACAAATATGCTTACAAATGAGAAATGTATGAGTCCAGTATCTTCTAGTGCTCACATTGATAGTATGCAGCACGTGGTTAAAAGAAACAGGCCCAAGCACATGGCAGCAACTGTAAACCCTGCAACAGTCACAGGGAAACCCTGTACTTTTCTAACAAATTCCAGAGTACACACAGTCTCAGTGAAGCATGAGTGAGTCAGCAAATGCAAAGCATGTACCCTCACCTAGTTTCATAGTCAACTGTCAAAATTGTGGTGCAAACTATGAGCCTGAAAGAGAAAAGTGCTTAGCTTTTGGTTAATAATGAAACAAATACGATAAGTGGAATAATTTCGAAAAGTTTTGCAAATCAAACAAGGGGCATTCTTTTATTGAAAGAGAACATTCAAAGAGACAAGTTTATCAATTAGAAAGCTGTGACCTTACTTTTTATGTTGATGGTGTATCTGTGCTTAATGAAACAGTCAGTGTTGTAGATTTATGGGCAATGAATGAAGTATTTTGTACTGCTCGGATAAATAGAAGACCCATAGAGCTCAAAGATGACACAAGTTCTAAATGCAATGTTATGTCAGCAGAAACATTTGCTAGAGTGTGTGCTGGTGAGAAGCTTGATTTGGCAAAGTGTGCGAAGCTTGTTCCTTATGGCAGTGAAGAAATTCAAACCGAAGGTTCAGTATGCTTTCATGTTACTCTGCTGGGAACAGCTATGACTTCCAATTTTAAGTGGTCAAAAGACCTGTCCAGTCATTATTAGGCCCTAGAGACAGTTTGAAAATGGGACTAATTTCATTTAACAAGGAAGTCCACCATGTTGGCTTGAAAGACCACTTTTCTAATTTCACCCAGTCTATTTTTTTCTACCTATGCTGATCTTTTCAAAGACAAACTAGGCAAATTCCCAGTTGTGTACTCCATGAGGTTAGACCCTGAAGTCAGTCCAGTTGTCAGGCCAGCCTAGAAGGTTCTAATACCTATGCAGAACAGAGTCAAAGCTGAGCTAGATAAAATGGTGCAGCAAGGTGTAATTTGTCCAGTTGAAGAACCAACTGAATGGGTATCCTCCATGGTCGTTGCTCAGAAGAAAAGCTCAGATGATATCAGAATATGTACTGATCCAAGAGATTTGAACAAAGCACTGAAAATACCTCATCATCCAATGTGTATAGTCAAAGAAGTCACTGCTCTTATGTCAAATGCCACTGTTTTTTTTTCTGTGTTAGTTGCAAAGAGTTCATTTTAGCAAATTTTACTTGACTGGAAATCTTCATTGCTAATTGCTTTCAGTACTCCATTTGGCAGGTACAGATTTTTTAAAATGCCATTTGGGATAAATTCTGCTAGTGAAGTCTTCCAGCGTGCAGCAGAACAAATGTTTTTTGGTTACCCATGCACTATTATAGTAGATGATATTCTAGTAGGAGGTAACAGTGAAGCTGAGCATGACAGAAACCTCAAGAAAGTTCTGGAAAGAACACTTGAGGTGAATGTAAGCTGAATCTTCAGAAGTGCAAGTTCAGGCTATGAGAAGTTACTTATGTCGGTCATTTATTTACCAGTTCAGGCATACAACCAGATCCTTCATAGCAAACAGCAATTCTTGAGATGCCAGCTCCAGACAATGTTCAAGCCCTACAACATTTTCTTGGCATGGTTAACTACCTAGGCAAGTTAATTCCAGACTTGAGCCAACTTTCAGCACTTCTTAGAGAGCTAACATACAAAGATGTATCTTGGTCATGGTTAGAACAACATCAGACAGCATTTGATGTCCTGAAACAGAAACAAGTAACTTTTTCTTGTGATGCTTCGAAATTTGGTCTTGGTGCAGTCATTCTTCAAGAGGGTAGACCAGTAGCCTATGCATCCAGAACTCTAACCCAAACTGAAATTCAGTATGCACAGATAGAGAAAGAACTATTGGCAATTGTGTTTGCATGTTCAAAGTTCCATGATTATATTTATGGTAGACCTATCAAGACTGAAACATCACCAACCTCTAGTCACTATTTTGAAAAGGCCTATGCATACAGCTCCTTCCAGATTGCAACGCATGATCCTCAAATTTCAAAAGCATAATTTCAGTCTTGTCTACATGAAAGACAAACTTCTTTATCTTGCTGATACTTTATCCAGATCACCAGAAGTACCACAGAACAGCATGAAAATGAGAAACTTGATTTTGAAGTCATGAGAGTGAGAAAGTTTTTTTCCACATGTCTGGATGAGCTTAGAAGTCATACAGCCAGAGATCCAGATCTTCAGAAGCTCAACCACTTTATTAGTCAAGGATGGCCATCAAAGCAATCTTGTTTGCCAGTAGACCTGCAACCTTATTTTCCTTACATAGATGAGATTTTGTTTGACAATAGCGTCATCATGAAAAGTCCAAAAGTGATTATTTCAAAATCTTTACAACAAGAGTATATTACTATTTTGTATCATGGCCACCCAGGAACTGATTCCACCAAAAGAAGGGAGATAGGACTTGTATTTTGACATTCTATGTCACAGGATATTAAGAGATTACTTTTATTTTGTTCTGTATGTAATAGTACTAAGCCACATTACAGAAAGAACCAGTTCAACTAAACCAGATTCCTGAACTACCTTGGTCAACAGGAGCTAAAGACATTTTTGAATGGAATGGTCAACATTACTTGGTATTAGTAGACTGTTATTCAAATTGGTTCAAGGAGATTGACCTACTTCCTAACCTAGCATCCAGTACTGTCATTACTACAAAGAAACATCATTTGCAGTCCATGGTAGTCTGCACAAAGTTAAACTAGATAAGATTAACTATTATCAAAACCTCCAAGAAAATATATTCACAACCCCCAACAATTCTGGTCAGCTGTAAACTCTATACTGCTATCAGGGAAATCTGCTACCCCAATTCCAGCTATAACCAATAACCTAGCAGATATCCCCACCCAGTTTAACAAATACTTCAACGAAACTGTGAAGACCCTTGCAGAAACCTTAATCAAAAGTAGCAACAATGACTCCCCCTCCCCACCCAAGTCACCACAAGCACCTATGACAACAACCCCCACTTATGCCTAAACCCAGTCCATTCAACTCCATTTTGAAACTCATCTGCAAACTGAAACCAACCTCCCTGGCACTGACAACTTATCAGCTGAATATCTACAAATAGTTGCAAAAGCCATAGCTCATCCAGTTGCAATTCTAATAAACAGATCAATATCGGAGTGTAAAGTACCTGCTTCGTGGAAAATCTCCCACATCATACCACTGCACAAAGGAGGCAATTCCACAGAATTAAACAACTATAGACCTATAGCTATTTTATCATCCCTATCAAAATACTAGAAAGAGTCACACACACACACAGCTAATGAGCTACCTTCTAAAAAAACAACCTTTTATCCAACTATTAGCATGGATTTAGAAACTACCATAGTACCATTACTGCTCTTATGTCCTTTACCAACACAATCAACAATCATAGAAATATGGGTCACCTAGTCTCAGCCATTTTTCTAGACCTGTCCAAAGCTTTTGATATGGTCAACCATAGTAAACGCCTCACTACACTATCCAACCTAAATATGAGCACCCCCTCTATCTCTTGGTTTAAAAATTACCTATCAGGGCATCTACAAGTAGTATTATGGCAGAACCAACTATCCCCTCTACTACCAATATCCTTAGGAGTCCCTCAAGGTGCTATACTTGGCTCATTACTTTTCTCTCTATTTACTAACCAACTCTCCACCGCCACACCCAATGCCTCTGTAGTTCAATATGTAGATGACACCACCCTTACAAGTGTAGCCCACTCATTACATACCCTCTGTTCAATAACCCAATAATGCTTCTCCCTAGCTGAGACCTGGTTCAACAATTCCCAACTTATCTTAAATCAAAATAAAACAAAAATTCTCATCTTTGCACCTGGTAAATCTCCTCCATGTGACTTTACCATGATGTCCATGAATAATACCAAGATCACCCCCACCTCCCATACCAAACTTTTGGGAGTAGAAATAGACAATAACCTCCGATTTTATATACATATAGCCCAAACTATGAAAAAGTGCACAAAAAACTTGGACTCCTCTATCAAAACAAAGCATATCTGACTAAACATACTAAATCTACCATAGACAGGACACATTTACTGTCCTCCTTCCTCTATGTTACCCTGATACTGACTTACCTTCGTAAGATCGACCTAAACAAGCTAGAAACATGTTACAACAAAACTGCTATATTTGCTACAGAAACCCCTTATAGGACCCACCACTGTGGTGCACTCAAACAGCTAAATTGGCTAGAACTTCCTCACCTATTAAAACTCAACTAATTACTACTGGCACACAAGCTACAACCCAACTAAAATCCCAGCACTCCAGACACTAATTACACCTTATTTGACAACACAAACCCTAAGATCAACAACCCCAAAACCACCTACAAATCACCAAACACAATAATGAAGCCTGGAAATCCCTCTTTGGCATTTCCATCTCAAAAGCATGAAATAACCTACCTTGCCACCTGACTTCCAATACCTCCACCACACAATTCAAAAAACTCCTCGTGGCTCACTTTATGAAGGTCTGGTTATGCTCCTGTAACCCCACAGGATAAACAATTAATCGACAATTTGTCACCACCCCAAAAATAATACACCCACTACTAACTAACCCTTATGTTCATACTAACTTGCCACAACAGCATTAATTCATCACTAATAACCCCATTTATACCTGACTGTTAACTGTTTTTTAAACAACGTTGCTCAATGTAGGGGCTGTATTCCATCTACTACCTAACATAAAACAGGTCTCTCTATCTCATAGTACCCTTTTTATGTACTCCTGTACTCTACAGTATTACAATGTATTATTCCAATGTATTTTTATCTTTAATCTTCTCATCTTATATTTTTAGTGTATAATTTACATCATCATTTCATGTTCTCTGGTCATCTCTTTCTATTCTATGTACTATTTGCATTTTATGAGATGTGCATTGATGTGATTTTTATGTAATATTAATGTGAAACACTATCCCCCAGGATTCATGAAGCCCGGCTCAAGAACGGCGTTAGCCTTGCACCGACCGTGCGGCGTACAGATGGCGCAGCAGCACCACATGCATATTAATGAAGGTGCACTGCCGCAATGGCCACGTGTATAGGAAACGTGCGCGAGTGCAGGGGGCGTGTCTAAGCTCTGCACAGAGGCATGAACATGTCGGTTGCATACGTGCAACCTAAAATGCTGACTAGTACAGCCTGCCTCTAATAGTAATCACTCCTGTCAGTGTCCATGGATACTGAAATGTATGCAAAGCATACAAGACAGTTTTGCGAACACCAAAATAAAAAGTAAACACAAAGGCACATAGCTGAATATTGAGTCCCCATCCCTCGAAGAAATGACATTTAAAACCCCATGCCCATATTCCATTGTAGTGTTGATAGTTATACCAAGTTGAAGCAAAACGCAGTGTGTTAGCGTGACGCCGCCATTTGCTAAGCCTAGCCCAATGGTTAGGGTTACCACCTGTCCCACATTGTGAGGGACAGTTCCCCTCTGGGAAGTTGTGTCCATACCAAAACCATTATAAATGTTAAATGTCCGGCGATTGTAGGACATAATTATGTCCCATATTTTATGTAATAGCCCCATACAATACTTATTTTCGTATGTAAAATACCTAAATGTTACAAGAAAAAGAATAAGCAACTAAACGAAACAGAATAAGCAACTAAACTGCTACAACAATAAGCTTACATTTAGGCATAAAACTAAAGTGCTATCCTTTGTACTGACTGTGGGTATGTGTTGGCCTGTAAAATCTGATGTGTGTCCAGAAAATGTCCCATTTTGGTCATATGAAAAGGTGGCAACCCTACCAATGGTCGGAGCATTCACTCAATATCTGCCCATTCGGGTCCAAGTCGTCCTTGTCAGGATGGCGCAAAGATGAACGGGTATTACCCGGGTCTACCTACCATGTCATGAAAGATAAGTATTTGCGTGTACCTATGTGCGTGAAGTACAGCATGTGGAAGATCAAAAATGCTAGGGTAGTCCTCACAACCATATTGGTGCCAGAGTTATGTAGTGTACGCAATGTGTTCTGTTGACTGTGCCATTGGCCATCAACCAGAGAAGGGATGGATGGTGTGTGTGGAATATGGGGGTGGGGGTGACGGGTAATCTAATAATTCACCAAGGGGAGACTGGGTTGGATGCACAATAGGTGAACTGGAGGTGTACAAGGGAGCAGTGGGTGAATCAGAAAGAAAACCAAAGAACAAACATTCACATCCACAATACAACCTGACAGGCCATACTGTAGAACACAATCCCAGAAACATATGAACATTAAAATGTGCGATACACACGTACAGAAACGTTACCGGCACATACCCACATAATGGTCTGGCCTGAACTGAGCCATCCAACCCCAACACACCTGGATATATAATTGAAAACCCATCATCCCCTCCACAGCACACCACCCCCCTTCCTGAACATCCACCAAAACCACCCATACTCAGGCCGCTAGCTTGGCGCAGCCATATTTGCACATAGTGACCCCTACTCATATCTAGTCTCACCCTAGGCAGTCTCAGGATTGCAAACTATGTATCCCTTGCATGTATAACCCTACCTCATTTTCGTAAAGCCAAAAGAATCGAGGTCATTGGTCCCCACAATTTTTGGATATTCCTCATGGGATAAGTATCTGTTCTAAACATTAGACTTGGTGTCACGACACGATGTCCAGTCCTGTAGACATCTGGACACAAGTTGTATGAGCAGTAGTTGTCCACAAGCCTGCTCAGCCTCCAGCCGGTCCTGCAGAACCTACAACCCGGGATTAAACACCTGACTGTGATGCACATCTCCCCATGTGCATTATCGGGAATATATACCTTACACATTCGCATAGTGGCAGTCAGATATAGGGTGATTAAGGCACTTTAAAGCAGACGTAAGTAGGGTTACCACCTGTTCCACT
>NC_056748.1:1019002308-1019164808 GCF_019279795.1 Protopterus annectens | reverse complement strand
CCCGTGGATGCAAGTAATATTCCGATGTGGGTATAGCAGACGCCCATACCTCGCAAACCTTAAGAGCACATCTACTGGATAGTACGTAAACCATTGGGGGAACACATAGGGACCATATCATTGAACTGTCCCTGATTACCAGGGACGTCCATGATTACCAATCAGAATTTAACACCGTCCCAACTAAATCCTCCTAGAACTAGTGATATTTGGAGGAAAAGTGGTGGAATACACGTAATGAATAATGACAACATGTAAGAGTCATAAACAGCATGTACCTCAGACAATGTGTATGAATACATATGTGCTCCTGGTCCGTCAATGTCTCAGGTTAATAGCATCAAACTTCTAAATGTGTTCCTGAGGTTGTTATGCAGTGTCCCTGATTCAGTGTTCATTCTTCCCCATTCGTATGAGAGGTCTGCTAGTGAAAGAAAGCGCATGTTCAGCCGACTACCTTAGAATGATGATAGAATAATAGGGTTGGGGTTACCACCTGTCCACCTTTGCGAGGGACACTCCCCTTTGGGCAGTTGTGTCCTGCAAAATAAATGTAATTATGGCAAATGTCCTGTGATTTAGGACAAATATTTCCTATATTGTTTGTAATAGTTGCATAAAACAATTATTCTGTATCTAAAACACCTAAATGTTACAAGAAACATAATAATAACATAACATAATAAGCAACTATAATGCTACAAGAATAACCTTTTATTTAGGCAAACCAGTGAAGTACTCTCCTTTGTACTGGCTGTGGGTATGTGTTGCCCTGCAAAATCTGACATCTCCACATAAAGGTCCTATAGAGTTGCCACCTTTTCAAATGGCCAAAATGGGACATGTTCTGTAGAAATGCCAGACTTTCCAGGACAAAACATACCTACAGCCGTGCATAGTACAGAATTATACTTATCTGCACAAATAAAAGCTTATTCTAGTAACATTTGAATTGCTTATGCTACTTCGCATAACATATAGACGTTTCATATATAAAATAACTGTTTTATGCAACTATTAAAGAAACATAGAATATAATATTGTCCTGTAATCAGGGCATTTGCTATGTCTTGATTATTTCTGCAGGACACAACTGCCTAAAGAGGGACTGTCCCCTCGCAAAGTGGGACAGGTGTTAAGCCTAAAGTCCCGCCTTGGCCAATTGAAAAGGTGGCAAACCTATAATAGGTATGCGGTAGCATGACTCGGCTGACAGATGTGGCTCCCAAAACCCAATTACTTGTCTGTATTGAAGAGTCTTGGTTCCCATGTATCAGCCAGATGGGAGCAGGCTGTATTAGGAACACACAAATAATATGATTAATTCACTGGACAGGCCACTGATTCCGTACAGTCGAACGCCATGCCATCGCCTAATGGGCGGCCATTCCCAATATTGTAGTCATGTAGTCGGATGTAATAGGCATCACAAGGTAATATTGTGGTCCTCACTAACACCCAGGGGTGTGAGTGACAGATGCAAGCACCAATGTCGGTGCATTTGCAAGTGCGGGAGCGAGCGGGTGTAAGCGTGTTTGGCTACCAGTATGCGAGTATTGCACTGGTAAAGTAATGTAGAGGCTAACCAAGTGTAAGAAGCTGTAACCAGAGGTCAGGAGTGCTTAACACTGTGCAAACCCACGCATACCCGCTCCCAACTGCTTTAATGTGCCTTACTCCGTCCATATCCAATGGCCTTCTTCTGCCCGTAAACCAAATAAACGTCCTCTGCAAGGGTCGGAACCAGGACCCTGCACACACAGCTAATGTGAATTACCAATATGCCATGGCAAATAAACAGACAACGGACAGTACCACAAACATATCATACAGCACAGTCATTCGACAGTATAGGAATGTATCCCATCATGTAGATGTACATGTGAGTGTTTATGTCCAGCATATAGGTACATACATATATAGAGATATATCAGGAACATACCATGTGGCAACAAAGCATTACAAACAAATGAAATGGGAAACACCAGCGACGCCTGTATTATGTAGTGGTGTTGCTCTGTGTGATCTCAAGACTCCCTCAGACAGACGTGTCATTCATACACGCAAATAGTTGTACATTGGCCGTATACATCACTCTGTGTATGTAATGTACATTAACTGTCCAATCATTATGTGTGAACAGTACTCTTGCAAGGTGCTGTGTGCAACATCATCATCATGATAAAGGTAAATGGGGTAACCATAGAGGGACTGGTAGTGTTGTGTGTACAATGGGGTCATCCTCATCACGTGTACCTGGACCATGTAGGAGTGATGTGCATACTAGGATCGTGCACCTGAGGAACAGGGGTGAGAATAACAGGAGTATGTTGTGATGCATATTACAAGGGTTACATGTGTCCAGTGGGCATGTGTGTATGTGTAATGGACAGCCATGTATAGGGCAGATGTTGTCCTAGGAGCCGATTGGCCTTATGTTTCCGTAGGTGAGGGTTGGATGTAGGGGAAGGAGTGTAGGTATGGCTGTGGAGGATAGGTAGGGTAGGATCACAGAAAAGGCAGCATACAGGGTTGGTATATGACACATGTGGGGGGATACACCCCAGACAGGGATGGGTGTTCGGCATTCACAAGCCCATGGGAACAGTAGGACGGTGGTCCCCAGCCATGGGCAACTGCCACTGCACCTAAACAGCTGCAACGGAGGCAGTGCTGAGGGCTGTCCAGGAGGGCAGCATCACCCTCTAAATGTGACACTCTGCCCTTGAGCTGGCATATCTGGCTTCAGAACCCCTTAGTGAGCCACCAACGCAACACGTCTGGGACTGCACAACAGCAGACATGTACCTGTCTGGTCCTGCTCCCAGGAGGACATGCTCCATCCTCAGTGGTAGTACCACCAGAAGGTGGTGCAGAGCTAACAGAGGTTGATGTCCAAGGCTGGGCCCTGGATGTGCTAGTGCCCAGTGCCATGGTCAGCTGAAATGGGACAGGAAGTTCTGCCGGGGCCTCCCAAACCATTCAGCCTATGGTGTTGCAGTTTAAACCCACATATGGCTTAGTGATAGACAACAGCATACATGATTACCTACTACAGTATGCATAGATATCACCATCAACCTAACACAACAGATGGTATACATTTGCAGAGGGAGCACAACACATGCATATATACTGCATGCCATCTGTACAATGTGTAGTAGACGTGTGACTGCAGCTATGAACTGTTGCCCATTATTGGCTTGTCACTGGGAACACAACACAGTTCCTGTCATACCACTGTCTCATGTGACACATGTCCAGTCAGGGATGCAATGGCAGTAACACATCCCTGTCATCATGTACTATCTGCAATCCTCACACTATGCTTCTGCTGTGGACAGATGTGTGTTCAGTGTGCAACACAGGAAACAAATGGCTGCACACACTGACCAGTTCACAGATGGCTCTACAGATAGGGGTCCCTCATGAATAGAGTACTGTCATGTCTGTATTATAACATGCAGAATAGCCATTACCACACACATGTTAAACAGGCAGTAGTCTCAATGCAGCATAGCTACACTTACATGCTGTAGTCATGTGTGACACATCACCCACCTGTCTTTAGGCTATTTCCCACTGTGTAAAATGTTTAAGGTACATCCAGATACCATCTGTGATGCCATGTCAGAACACCACATCCAGGTACCACTCACAGCAACTGTCATGGCCAAATACCAACATGTTTTCCCTAGATAGTGTACTGTGTTTATCATGTGAATGGCTGTGGGAACACCATCACAGCTGTTCCACATGCAATCAGCTAGAGGAGGACTGCAATAGGTACAGAGGCCATCACCTGACCATGTCCATCACTTACAATACACATGCTGCTGCTGAGCAGGTGTACTCCTTCACATCCACCAGAGAGTGTGTGGGTGGGACAGGCAAAGTACTTCAGGGAAGGGCTTGGAGACATAACCCTAAGAATCGACTGCCACTTGCCTAACAGTACAGGGGTCAAACCGCTGACTGACTACTCATTACTATTACATGTGCATGATGTTACTACATGTGCCACAAAGGCGACATGTTGCTGTGCTTTAAGAATATATATGTGTGTAGGTGAGTGACATCTGCAACAGAGATATAGTAGACATACATTAGCTGTGGCGCACATGGCTGTCCACGTGAACAGATGCCATTGTCACCACAACCACACTCTCTAATGGACACGCATTGACACTCTTTGCCAGGGTCACAAATACACAACCTAACTACTTAGTTTGCCACACTGCAGTAATGCACTGGACTACATGCACCACAGGGGATATCTGGAGATTCTATGGGCTAGGGCATGTGAAAGAGTTTGACATCTGTTGGTATGCCACCGAGGGTTATACTGGGAGTGACTGTGGTTGGGAGCATCAAAACCCACATGCTGACACAAGGTGCCAGTACTGGCATGCATGTATGCATTGCTTCATGGGTGTGTAGTGGTTGGCTGTGCAAGATGGCTGTACAAGGCTGGGTGAGGGGTAATCCTTGGCATCGCATAACCTGACAATGGTGTGCAGTGCAGGGATGTAGTGTCTGCAATGTCCCACACAGATGGGTACTGCATGATCTGCCCTGACATCCTGGTTACCAATGTGTATGGCCATAGCTTTGCAATGCATGCCATGTCTGTGTTTGATAGTCCTTCACATGGACATTGCCTGGGATGTGCATGCCCCACAATACTGTACATTGACATGTACAGATGTACCTGGTTTGGCCGACACATGTTGTGTACACAGCCTGTTATCCCCTGATATGCCAGTACTGGCCTGATGTGGCAAAACCTGCTTATAGTGAGCAGGTCGACCCTGCACCTGCATTGGTAGTATGATACAGGTATTCTCTGGTGTCAGTGGCATGGGTCCATACAGGGTACATGCGTACAGCCTTGTATGGCCTCTGTGCATCACATTTGATGGCACCACATATGTTGCAGGCATCCAGTGTGGAACATAGTGAAGGCACAATGTCCGCATGTATGTGTCCATTGCACTGCTGTACAGGGTGCCATGTCCTCTGCAGGCCACTGCATTCACACCATGCCTACTATCTGTCATCAATGTGCATGGTAATAGCAACATAGCGGGATATCCTAGGCAAGTTTGTTTGTGCATGGCACATGGGTGCGGGACATATACCGGGTACTAGTAGGATTGCATACTTTGTTCAACAGGCCTTTTGTCAGATGTAGGGGGTATGGCATGACAACACAGTCCCGTGGCTGAATGACAGCTGCACTCCTCGTGAGGTGGCCAATGTGTCATAAGATGGACACCATATAGGAAAACTACAAAATCCACTCCCCAACATGTCCAATGGTAAGACACTCACAGCCACATCTACACAGGCTCTGACAGACAAACACACACTTGCCATGTCCTGTATACAAACCCCTACCTACCGTATCACACTGCAGCAATACGCTTTTAGGGCACTCGCTACGGCGAATACTGGGTTGCAGCACACCTACAGGTGTATACCTAGGTGGGTGAAAACAGCAGGAATGACAAAGGTGATCATGTGTTTTGTACAGAAACTGCTTACTCTACAAAGCACTGTACTTGTCTCATGCAGGAAAACACACACACACTTGGCATGTCTGGGATTAGAACACCGACCTAACTACTTTAGCACACTACAGCATTACGCAGTTGCAGAACACACTACCCAGATTACTGGGACACAGCACTCCCAGAAGTGTATTTGTAGATGGGTGACATCATCAGCCTTACCAAAGGTGGGTATAAGAATTGTATGAAGTGTGAGCAGTCTAAAAGCATATTTTCAGTCCTCAGGCAGACAAGGAGAAATACACAAACACACTTGGCAAGTCTGGGATTAGAACACCGACCTAACTACTTTATTACACTGCAGCATTATGCAGTTACAGAACGCACTACCGAGATTACTGGGACACAGCACTCCCACAGGTGTATTTGTAGATGGGTGACATCATCAGCTTTACCAAAGGTGGATATAGGAATTGTATGGAGTGTGAGCAGTCTAAAAGTATTATTCAGTCCTCAGGCAGATGGTGACAGACAAACACACACACACACACACACACACAAACTTGGCAAGTCTGGGATTAGAACACTGACCTACCTACTTTATTACACTACAGCATTACACAGTTACAGAACGCACTACCAAGATTACTGGGACACAGCACTCCCAGAGGTGTATTTATAGATGGGTGACATCATCAGCTTTGCCAAAGGTGGGTATAGGAATTGTATGGAGTGTGAGCATTCTAAAAGCATTATTCAGTCCTCAGGCAGATGGGGACAGACAAACACACACCCACACACACACACACTTGGCAAGTCTGGGATTAGAACACTGACCTAACTACTTTATTATACTACAGCATTACGCAATTACAGAATGCGCTAACGAGACTACTGGAACACAGCACTCCCAGAGGTGTATTTGTAGGTGGGTGACATCATCAGCCCTGCCAAAGGTGGGTATAAGAAATGTATGGAGTGTGAGCAGTCTAAAAGCATTATTCAGTCCTCAGGCAGACGGGGGCAAACACACATACACACACACACACACACACACACACACACACACACTTGGCAAGTCTGGGATTAGAACACTGACCTAACTACTTTATTATACTACAGCATTACGCAATTACAGAATGCGCTAACGAGACTTCTGGGACACAGCACTCCCAGAGGTGTATTTGTAGGTGGGTGACATCATCAGCCCTGCCAAAGGTGGGTATAAGAAATGTATGGAGTGTGAGCAGTCTAAAAGCATTATTCAGTCCTCAGGCAGACGGGGACAAACACACACACTTGGCAAGACTGGAATTAGAACACCGACCTCCTCCTTTATTACACTGCAGCATTACGCAGTTACAGAATGCACTACCAAGATTACTGGAACACAGCACTCCCAGAGGTGTATTTGTAGATGGGTGACATCATCAGCCTTGCCAAAGGTGGGTATAGGAATTGTATGGAGTGTGAGCAGTCTAAAAGCATTATTCAGTCCTCAGGCAGATGGGGACAGACAAACACACACACACAAACATACACACTTGGCAAGTCTGGGATTAGAACACTGACCTACCTACTTTATTACACTGCAGCATTACGCAGTTACAGAACGCACTACCGAGATTACTGGGACACAGCACTCCCAGAGGTGTATTTGTAGATGGGTGACATCATCAGCCTTGCCAAAGGTGGGTATAGGAATTGTATGAAGTGTGAGCAGTCTAAAAGCATTTTTCAGTCCTCAGGAAGATGGGGACAAACACACACACACACACACACACACACACACTTGGCAAGTCTGGGATTAGAACACCGACCTAGCAACTTTGTTACACTACAGCATTGTACAGTTACAGAATGCGCTACTGAGATTACTGGGACACAGCACTCCCAGAGGTATATTTGTAGGTGGGTGACATCATCAGCCCTGCCAAAGGTGGGTATAAGAATTGTATGGAGTGTGAGCAGTCTAAAAGCATTATTCAGTCCTCAGGCAGACGGGGACAAACACACACAGACGCCAGTGGTGGGAACGGAACACCTGCCTATCTACAGATCACTACTGCAATACTACATAGTTATGAGTCGCGCCACACAGACTCCACATTTCAAGGTTGTCATTATGACCTTCTAGGAATGCGGACATCAACAGGGATGCTGGCAGTTAAGATGTAGATACCTGTGAACCTGTGTGTTTAAAGTAGGAGTATGCCCATTTGTGGAACGGACGACTACTATCACTATACAGGGTTACAATGGCCATACCCATACACAGAGGCACATAACTGACACAAGGTGTCACTGGGCTTGCTCACACACTTAGTAGCACAGGGCTGTTCGGAATGCACTATGTGTCCATCTATGCAAGGTTATACTGGGCATGCTCATACACTTAGTAGCACAGGGCTGTCTGGGATGCACTCTGATTCTAAATACAGAAGGCCACAGTGGCCATGTTATTACAGGTAGACGTAAAGAACACATTGTAATGGGCTCTGGTGTTAGTAGTTGTCATTGTTAGCAGGAACGCTGCTCTACATATATCTGACACCGGTCTTTTACACAACATCTGCTGCTGTCCATAACCTTAGATGTACCATCCTATACCAAGCACAATATCACCACTTGCAGTGATGTCTTGCTAGGAGTGGAAACTGCTTGACCAACACAATGAGCCTTGCTAGAAGTGGCAACTGCTTGACCACCACAATGAGCCAATGTCCTGCTGTAAGTACGAGGTTGTCCAGTGTTTGTCATTCTGGGATGACATGACTGACAGTATTCAGGCCTTTGACACATATCACATGCATCCATGATTCAAGGGAGTGGGGATAATACCCAAGTTGCATCTGCCCATATAGTGCCATTCCAAGGCCAATGTCCTAAACACAGGATAACACCCTGACACCTAGAGGACAACTGCATTGTATGCTTATGCTAATCAGTTCTAGATGTGTAGCGTTCATAATCACAGCTGCTCACTGTAGATCCAACAGTGGAGAGTACTGACATCTGTGCAGTGAGGAACATCTGGCTGATGGCTCTTTAGTGCACAATAGCACTACACCATATACCTCAGAACCAGACATGTCGGCCATAACACAGGTACGGACAGCTCCAGGTGGTGATGTCCCCACATACATAGAGGCCACTCACATGTACTGACTGGTACCCCCACGGAAGGCATCACAGATGAGTCATGCAGGACACAGTGTCACATGCTGCATTATAGGATGTAAACATCAGACACCACCATACCCTCGGACCACCAACACACATCCATGCATGTTGTAGGACATATAAGAGTACACCATCATGTGACCCTTAACCAGTGGACTGTACCAAGCTCTACATCACCTGTAGAGAGCACCCATGTACTGACACAGTTGCATCATGTGTTATGCAATGCAATGATACCACTGTCTGTAACCAGGTCAGCTGTACACATACCAGGGGCCCTCGGTTATTTACAGCATTAGCAGATGACTGTTGCTGTACACCAGTGCACACCCTCATGTTTGGATATGACATACATGTACCTGCCCTGGGTATGTACATGCCACACACACACACACAACATACATGTAAATAGCATAGCTGTTGTTGTCCGTTGTGCAAACAGGTGGCTCCAGCCAATACACACATGCACATGGAATGTAGGTCCATGGCTGCTGAATGCTAACAGTACATAAGTTGTGATATCAATGTTGACAGAGGTAACATTCCCTCTGTACCGGTCACCCATTACATCTATCATATCATACAACAGTCCATGTGTCATGTATGTCATTACACATGTCCACCAATTGCAATGCCTACAAACATGTCCAAATGATAGGATTGTAGGACCTACACACATGTACATGTAGTGGTGTGCGTTCAGATACCATGTGTGTGCAGTTGCTGATGTATGCAGGTGACGTGTATCTTAATACATCATACAGTTGCAATGCAGCCCCAACATTGTCAACTGTATATGGTGATATGCTGAATGTATGGAAAGATGTACCTCAGGTATGGACAGATGTGGGAAAATAACTAAGTGGTGGGGCATTTTTGCAGATGGATGTTTGCTGAGAACAGCTCACAGGTGTGTCACAAGCGGTCCTACAATAATCTGTGTAACCGGTAAGCAATGGTTTTGTTAATTGAAGGACATAACACACAACTTAGACAGCAGTCAGGGTGCCACCGAAGGTAAATCACTTGATACCTGTTAACAGTTAAGACGTCCCATGTGCATATATCAGCACTGTTGTCAAAGGAAGCATCAGTACACTTTGTAATGTGTGCAATACTGCTGCAAGTCTGTCATACATATCATGAGCTAGACAGGTCTTTGATCCACAATACTGGCATGTGTGGTTACGTGTGTGTCCATATATGTCACGTATGGTGGGGAATACATCTCAATTGTTACTCACTCTCCCGTACACTAGTGTACACATCTGTACAGACTGCAATGTAGAAAGCAAGACATAGGCAGGGGTGTGTATCTCACACATGTGAGGTATCTGTATGTGTGTGACATAGGTGTATTCAATAGTGAATGCCACAGTGTATGTATGCGTGTGTATGTATGGCTGTCTGGTGCCTGGAGTAAGGATGTATGTTACCATACTGAACTGATAAGACCCCTCCCCCCATCCAGGTGATGCAATCTACTATTCGTGTTTATGTCCCCGATCTTAGGCCATACTGACTACCTGTACATGTGTATTCTCTGTGGCACGTCATGTAGGTGCACAGTACTGTAATGATGATTTGCACATAGGCAGGGGTCCTCACCTCAACAGTAGCAACTGATTGTGAGTGTGTGTTACTGTGTTGGTGAATCCGTGAGTGTGTGGGTGTGTTACTGTGTCACTGAATACATGTGTGTCAATATCTGAGTGTGTGGGTGCAGTTGTGTATTGGCATCCTGTCATGGGAACGTGTATTACTGCTTCCCAATGAGGCATCACACTTCCCACTGGCCTCTACCCTTGTAATCAGCTAGACCGCTCTCTTACCTCACCACTCCATGTAAATGTACCTGTGATGTCACCCAGTATGGAAGTCACGTCTGTAGCCACAGTAGCTTAATACACAGCTATCATGCTCTTGGATCAATAGACATGTTTGGAATGTGGGACATTCTCACTGTTATGTGGCAGCTACACGGTGCATGCTGGTATATTCATACATACCTGTGAGTAGTCCACATTGACATATGGGACACTAACTGCAAACGCTGACATCCACCGGCATGTGCAATTAGACCTGAAGGAGGAAAGCAGAACATCATGACCAACATGCAGTTACTGTTGTTACACAAGACACATACTGTTAACAGTATGAAATGCATAGTACACCTGTAGTACATGGCATGTCTGCTGCCTGTCAACAGTACTCAACAATTGTAAATTACACTTATCTTTCTAGTCTGTTCACCCTGTGCATCAGACCATATGAGCATGTCCCTGCACTAATGGTGTGGATGTCAGGGTTGCGGCACAGGCATCATCATATGCACAGGGTGATAATGTTTTCCAGAGGCTTAGGCTGAACCATTGGATGATATCATGTGTGTGGGTTAGGGCCTTTGATCTAATTGGGCATGTGTGGATGTTATGCATGTGTGTGTTGCGGTGCCCCACATATGTTTCCAGTGTGTGCGTGCATGTATGCACACAGTTCTGGCATGTGTCCTGCCTACACAGGGGTATTATTGACAGCTGTGGACTGTACAGGCCAGGTTTTACAGTTCACGGTGTCCGGCCACGGACATGTGACCTGTGCCTGCCAGGGGTTGCACGGGCACTACCAGGTAGAGGTGCAGATTGGGTACTGTCGGATGACACTTGTCCACTGGAACTGTGTCCCTGTTGGGACTATCCAGGGCCACATGCACGTGGCCTCTTGTGTCATGGTGTGGACAGCACAGCACCAGCTGCACTGCTGCTGCTACTACCACTATGGAAGCGGACATGTGACATGTGAGGTAGCTCGTACACGTAGACCTGAAACAGGTGATGTAGCAGGCCTACATCCATATGCCTGATGCCTCACTCCTACCAGATGTTCCAACACAGACAGCTCACGCTCGTGGATTGTCATGCTATTGTCAAGGACTCCAACCATGTCACCCAACCGTCTACCCAAAGCTTCAGCAATCTGCTGTTGAGCACTTACTATTGCCTGGTTGTTGTTGTTTAAAGAACGGACAGCAGCCCTCTGAAGCCTCTGATCTTCTCTGTTGTGCCATTCAGCACGTGCCCGTGCCTCCATTACAGCCTGAAACATGTGTCTGGTGACACCAGCTGCTGCGCTCTGTCTTACAGTAGCATGTTGGCCAGAGGTCCTCCTATGAGTATCACTGACCACGTGCCTGTGTGGGGCACCACCAGACAGTTGGCTGACACCATGGTATGCAGGCACACCTTCCATAGCACCCACACTTTCCTGTTCCAAGCTACCACATGCCAACTGTCCTTCCTCTATGGTCATTGGTGATGGGGTATGTGCAGGCATGGGATCTGTGTGTGGGGATGAGGGGGATATAGATGGAATGGCAACCAATGGCACAGATTCAGCCCCTGACAACCCGGCCTGTGCCTCAATCATATGTTCATCATCACTGCTAGAGTCTGTGGGGACACTAACATCAGATGGACTGCAGGAGGGCAAAGCACCTACATCACCTGTGAGGACAGACAAGAACTGTACATTACAATCCATACAATAGACACACACACACACACACAGACACACACACACACACACACACACACACACACACACACACACACACACACACACACACACACACACACATATGATATGACAGAAGGCATGTAACATGCATGTGATACGGCAGATGGCATGCAGCGCAGACAATAGTAGTGGTAGTTATCATACATCCCTGGGTTGCACATAACATGCATGTGTCATAGCAGACGGCATGCAAATTATGCAATCATAGCAGTAGTTAGCATACATCCCTGTGTTACACCATGTAGACCAGCGCAGGTTAACAGTACACCTACCTGATGTGTGGCATATGACCTTGACAATCACATGTAGTATGACATGTGATCTGCTGACGTGTGCAATGACATGCATACATGTTTAACACAATGGTGTCCTGTCAAATATACAGTGGGGTAATGGTGTCCCAATGCAGTGTTATCTGTCTGCCCTACAGATATACTGCACATTTAGCTGATGTGCATGGCCATTGCAGGGAATCATGAGGCATCTCTATTGCTATACAGTGTGAGTTACAGACACAGTTCACAGCTATGACTGTGTTCAGATACAATACGTATATACTGCGGAATGTGACTCACGTCACTGAGGTGTATACACACTAAACCATGATGTGGAATGTGTGACATAGGTCACTGAAGGGTATACGGATGACACCCCTGCACATCTTCAATGATATTGCTGCTGCCTTGCAACTATGGCCAGACATGGCGAACACGTCGGTACACCATGTCCCACATGACATCTGTGTACCACACACACACACACACACACACACACACACACACACACACACACACACACACACACACACACACAAGGAGCATGTATGACATTGATGTCTAACACCAGCAAGGGGAATGTACTGTATCTGTGGGCTGATGTGGATACTGTACAGGTGACTGCTGTCATGTCATGACGCCCTCAAGATGTTCAACACATCCTATGTAGTGGATTGATGACACGCCTATACAAGATGTGCACAGGCCTGTAGGGTGTCTAGTGTTCCACATCTGCAATATAACCATTACACAAAGGCCATAGTTGGACCATGTGTAGCCATTGTACAACAAGGTGTACACACAAGCACATCACATCTACTGTGTGTGTTGCTTCATGTCTGTGGCCATCCTCCATGGCCATGTGTGTACATGTGTTGGCCAAATTACTGTGACAGGCATCTATTTCACATGTCTGTGTTGTCCCATATGACATACACCCATAGATGTCATATGCTCCACTAATGACAGGGTTATGCAGACAAAGGGTGGTATGTTTGGTATGTGGGATATATTTTTCAGGTTAGTTAGGCAGTGTTGCAGCCAGGCCACTAGATATCACAGACATGTCAAGATAGCACATCACATTGTGTGACATTCATAGCAACGCTATGATCCACACCAGTGAATCCTGTGGGCTGGCCATACTCCAGCCCACTGTGTAGTACTGTTTGTATTCCCCACATGTGTAGTTCTGATCTGTAGTACATGTCCCTACAGTGAACAGCACCTACACCATTTTATGCACAGTTGTCCACACATCTGGCAATGACAGTTTGTGAGGATTAATGTCGGTGATTCACATAGTTTGCAAGTGTTGCACATGGGTAGGCATTGTGATGCATTGCAGGTCCGACCTGTATATTGTGACAGGACCATACATTATGTGTACATGTGGTAAATGGCCACATGGCAGATAGATCTGTGCATTACGATGTCTGATAAATAATAACAGTCTCACCTGCAATGGGCTGCTGTCACAGCAAAAATCCAGAGGTATCTAAATAGGAGTAACGCAGCAGTATGAGCATTATCCATGCCTGTATGATAGCTACAGGGTGCAATGTGCATGTTAATACATACACCAGTACATTAGACTATACTATGGTGTATGCACATGTATGCATACACAGAGTAGCATACTATAGTATGCGGCATGTGTGTATACATGCTTGCATATGATGTTACGTTACATATTGTACAGTGACACATGCAACTATATGGAATATAGTTGTTATAGGTGCAGTAGTGACTTTCCAGGCAACTCCAAGCTCGGTGGTTGAGAGACACCCACCTCCATAATATCAGCTAAGGCTTGTGGATGTTGTTCTGCAGGTGTCCCCAGATTGGCCAGTAGCTCCTCGGTAAGTGTGAGTGGGGGCTGGGTAGGTGGTCCACTACCTGTTGCACCTTGTTCCCTGGCGAATGCATTTGCACGCTGTTTTCCCAATCTAATGAGGTCTGTACAGTGTCTGCGCACCTGCTGGTATACTCGGTTGTGGCCACCCACATCATTAACCCTCCTGCAAAGTTCCATCCACAGGGCATCCCGCTGCTGTGCATCCTGTGGCACAAGGCTGAACAGGATATCATGATTGTTATGTAGGTATGGGATGAAGGCCTCATCCTCCAAGTGGGCATAAGGGGGAATCCTTGCACGTGGCATACCTGGAAGACATAATGATGGAGACATGTCACAGTAACTCACAGAGACATACAGAGCTACAGCTGAACATACATGTGTATCACATTTATTATGATTAAATAGTTGTATTTGCAAATCTACATGACACTGACACCACTGACATGTTTGTGTCACACACATGTGACACTCAATGGTGAGTGGATATTATCACCATATATATGTGTGTGTGTGTGTCACCTGATTACATTGCTCATACTCCATGTGGATGCTGTCTTGATGTGGGCATGTCTGTTTGCCTGTACTAGTGTTCCTACCTATCAGCACATGGCTGGATTTGTCCACATCAATGCAATCGAGCTTGATGCTGTGTATATGTCACATATAAAGACTTACACTGTCTTAACGGACATGACCTGTGACCCCACAGACTTGCTCATGTAAGGTTTTGCATGTATGTGTTCTGCCATATACATCTACACGGGACTGTACAGCAATTCAACATCCTGCCATGTATCACCTGTGTTGCACATGTGATACACATGGGACACTGGCTAGCCAGATGGTATTTGCAGGGATGGATATCAACTATAGCTTGTACAGTCAAAGTCAACTAGTAGGCTATATGCCCTGGGCCATGTATGAATCTAGGATGAAAGGTTACCTGGCTGTAGCTGACAGGTGGGTCTCTGGGGCCAGGTGGAGCAGTCCCACATAACTGATCCACAGGGTTAATGATACATTTACCATGTGGTCATCACACCATATCTGAGAGGGGAGCGATGTGCAGCTTTGCTGGACAGGAATGCATAGTATGGCAGGACAATGTAAAGTGTATGGGACAAGGATCTGTCCAGCATGTGGTGATCCTAGTACTAGGAAGGTGGATGTCCATGAAGTATGTGTTTCAGATCAGGATGCGTACATCACTAGGTTGGACATGGATTTATTCAGGGTATGCATCATGCTACATAGTGGAGAAGGGGAATGGGAAGGCTAGTGTAGGCCATCTGAGCATGGCCAATTCCCCTTAAAGGAAATATGTGATCTGATATGGGTCACTTGAGTGTTGTGTATGGCTGGACAATAATCTCTATATTCATGGATGGCACCCTGTCATGATTAGGGTTGCCACATATGACTACCTGACAGGTGTGGTGACGTAGCTACCACAGGAAAGACAACTGTCCAGCTGCATCCCTTACTCACAGTGTCCATTATGTTGACCGCTGCCTAGGTGGTAGTTCATGGGTACAGGGTTATTAACATAGGGGTAACAATGCAATATGTAGCTGCCAGATTGTGGCCATATGTCACACACACCTCACCCACAAAGCCCCTTCTGTATGTTGTCCACAACACTCTGAGTCGGCTATTGCTCCTAGGTCATAGTCATTCGCATACTTCAATAGGCAGATGCCTTCTGTTTGTCTGTGTGGTATGGACTACAATGAGGGAGAATACAATTAATTAACTCTGTCTTACTGTAGCTGGCACTGGTGTGATGTGCATGTATTATTCAGACACCTTCTGTAGTGTTGGTCCTGCCAGCAGTCCCATTGCAAAACACTCCTGTGACATAGGAATGTACATCTAGTATACCGAGTGTAGGTGGAACACAGTATGAGTGATGATGTCCTATGACCTGGCAAGTTTATGATATGCAGTGTGAAATCACCCTTACTGTCATCTACATCAGTACTGCTGACATAAAATAATTTGATCAAGGTTCATGGCCTTTCAGAACAGACTCAGCAGGGTAGTATTGCAGTACTTCCCATTATCAGTGGTGTCTCCCCCTTTGTGGGTTGTGATACCTGTTGGTGTGTACCATTCAGTGTGTACACAGCCTGACATAAAGCTATGTTTTACATGATGTGTATGTGGATAGCAACTTGCTTTGCCATATGTGTATGATACAACCTGTGATGTGGACTGGTCCCATGCAACCTGAGTGCAGCTTGTACCTGCATAGTTGTGGGTACAGGGGATCTGTGGTGTACATGGATATATGATTGTGTACCTGTTGGGGGGGCAGTGTGTTTATGTTATCCAAGACCCTATCTGGATTGCTTATTCATGCTCAGCACTTGTTCAGAACTTGTAAGCACAACGTAAGCTCCTAATTACTATAGCACTCAATCTTCCTCATTACCTAGAGGTAAACAGGTTTTGTACATACTTTTCTCACTTGTTTAGAGTAAATTAGCTCTTATACTCACTTCTTCACTTATCTAGGGGAAATTAGTTTTATATTCAGGCATGTCCACGGGTCAGCTGCCAGTGTTCTCTCCTGTCTATCTGATGAATATGGACATCATGAGGCAATGTAGACATTGCCTCATGTACATAGACAACCCTCTCCACCTACCATCCAACACTACAACCTGTGAGAGATGCACTTACCTAGCCAAACTGGAGGTAAAGCTCTCTCCAACCAAGCCTGACCCTGACAGTCATGTGGAGAAGGTAAACATTTGCACCACACCACACTCATCACATAGTCTCACTGAATCTACCCCACCATTAACTGAGAAAACTACTCCTTAGATCAACACTTTCTGGAATTCATAAACACCAATGCCCTGGATCAACATATCCACACAACAATATCCTAGACCTAGGCATTACCAACATGAGTGACCGGTGTTCCACATCTGAAGTCAACTCCTCGTTGGTCCGATCTGACCATAAGCTGAACACTCTTGATATCCACATCCTGCCCCCACCCCCCATTAAGGGAACCACAGTATAATATGTCTACAAAGCCAACTTCATGTTTCTTAAGACAGATGTGGTGAATGTCATGACACCCATGCAGCTGGACAATACTGTTACAACTGCTGAATCCTACACAAATGCACTCTATAAGCACTTACACAAGTGCATGGATCATGCTATCCCAAACAGAACCAAGACGCTATACTCCTAATTAAGGAAGCCAATCTGGTGGTCCCCCTGCCATAAACAAACTGTACAACAGGAGGAAGACACTGTTGCAAAAGAGAGTTCAATCACATGCGTAGAGGAGCTCCCTGGTCAGCCTCAGTAAGAAGGTGAGATCCCTTATAAAATCCTCCAAAGCTAACTACAAAAAAAAAAAAAACCACCACTAATTCCAACAACAACCACAAAGCATTCTATAGCTATGTCAAATATCTCAATGTCAACACCCAGATCTGCTCTGAGTTACAGCACAAAGGCACAAACATTACAGAACCAACAGATATTGCCAACATCCTGGCAGATAGGTTCAGTGCTACCTTTCCCCCCGCTCACCCCCTAAAGGGCCCATATCTATACAGGAAGAGTGCAGAGTCCCTGTACTCACAACTATGCAGGTAAAAGCTGCACACTCTAAAGCCAATATCACAGCATCCATGGGACTGGACAACATCCCAGGCTGTGTTTTACACAAACTTCAGAACGTACTGACTCCCCACCTACGCACCATGTTCAATAATAGACTCACATTGGGCTTTGTGCCCCCTGAATGGCACACAGTAACAGTTATCCCACTCCATAAAGGTGGCACCACAATGGACCACAGGACCTATTGTCCTATAAGCCTGATTAGCCTGGTCTGCAAGGCTATGGAGCACATCATCATGGATCTCAGTCACAGAGACATTGGGTACCTCCAAACCTTTAACCCCTCCCTGTTTGTCTTTGTTAAGGGCAGACCATGCCTCCTAAACCTGGTGGACTTCTTAGAAACAGTTACCAAGGCATTAGATGAGGGTAAGGAGGACCACACAGCCTACCTAGATCTCTCAAAGGCTTTCAATACCATTCCTCGTTCTGGTATTATCGACATACCCATCCACCTGAACATTAACCCCTACGTCATGTGATGGTTTGCAAAGTGGCTCACGGACAGAACCTACACAGTGGGAGTTGCATACCCTAGGTCCGACTGTATACCGGTTACAAGTGGCATCTCCCAGGACTCAGTCCTAGGACCCCTCATGTTCGGTATATAATTCTCTGATGTACCAGCAAACAAAGGAGGGCTTTGGCTGAAAAGGTTTGCAGACGACTGCAATCTAGGGGACATAATTGTTTCCCCAGCTGTTACAGACACCCTCCGGAAGGGTCGCACTTAGACGGATACCTGGTGTCAATATCATGGCCTCAAGCTGAATGCCAAAAAGTAAATAGTCATCCCCTTTGGATATAACTAATTACCTGTGGACTACCACATAGGTGCTAGTCCCCTACATACAGAGAAGGTAATAAAGGATCTGGGAACCCCAGTAGATAACAATCTCTCCTTCGATACCCATAATGACAAGGTGGTTAGAATATCCTTCTACATGGCCCCCCTAATCTCTAATGGGTTTGCATCTAGAAAAAAGGAGGCCATTGTGCCTCTCTACTCATGACTTATTAGATCCATTAAAGGATACAACACCCCATTTGCGATGTACCTTACAAGACAACTGCAACAGCTTGAAAGACTACAACAGTACCACACAAAGAGATTACTGACCTCAAACAGATGACCTATGCAGTCCAACCTAAGAATCTCCAGCTGTACTCGGTTGCATACTGCATACTCACAGGTGATATCTGCTTCACATACAAGGCCCATGTCCAACCCAATATTGCTGGATATGCTCCACCTAAACAGAGTCCCCTGAGAGCCACATGCTCTAGAGATATACAACTAACCACAACGATGACTAGGACGTGCTGGATGGATAGATTCCTGACCCAGAGACTCCCCATGCTTTGGAATGTGATTCCAATGTAGATCAGGCAGGGCCCCTCACTAGCACTCTTCAAGGGAAACTTTGACGGGTGGATGGGAGACAGACAAGTACACTGGGATCACTGCAGTGGCTCTGCTGGACAGAGGCACAGGGAACTAATGGCTCTGCCATTCAGAGGCACAGGGAGCTAACCCATGGTGATGTTGAAAGCCAACACACTCTAGCTAGGCTTATAAATACCCTTGGTAAGACAGCCTTGTACCTACCTTTGCACTTATTACATGTCTTATGTGCATGGATAGTTAACTAGCTCTTCCATTTTACTTTGCTATCATGCTGATAAACTGTCGGGTGACTACAAGTCATATGTATCCTGTTATTGTGTGCTGTAAATGCCAATATACATAACTAATATGTGCCTAACATAACAGTAATACTATGTAACTTGTAATACATATCTGCCTACAATACTGTACATTACACAGTTATTGGCACAATATCCCACAATGCAAATCATAATTGCACAGTGGGCCAGCCTTTGACATGTTATTCTCAGTAATACACCCATACATATGCCTGCTGTTACAATATATTAGCATATACTATCCCCTGTTATAGCACATACTTGTTGGACCAGCCCTGCCACTGACAGTGGCTGGTGAGGAATATTTGTGTTCAAAGCCCATATATAGCATCCCTTGTAGTGTATGCGGTGTTTGCCTTGTGACCTACAGCAGTACACACATAAATACTACAAGCGTTACTATGCTCAACAATAAATCACTACAAGATAACTGTTTCCACTATATGGATTGCGTGCACTTTAAATATTACAGAACAGGTACTACATACACAGACATACTGAGTATTCTACATACCTTATTAGTAACCTGAGGTGTTGTTGACTGTTCATTCAATCCTTTTCAGTTTGTGTTTCAATCTTCTTTCTAACGTTCTGCTTGTATATACAGATGGTTTGAATGTGTGATAAGCCATCCTTTTCTAGTTAAATGTCGGTAACATGTGCTATCCTGACCACCAACTGGTGTTCCAAAGTAGTTAATTAGATGCACATCAGCTGCGCAGCTACTCCATTAGCCAATACCATGGCAACACTGGTGTATAATTGAGTACTCCACTTGTGCATTGTCCATTTGCATTACTTTCAAGGAAGACAGCCTGGATGTGTTGTTTGTAATGTATTTCAACAGCTATATGGAGACAGACAGAGATATATTAGCGTCATGATTCCTGTGGATTGTGTGTAATGGCTAGAAGATGTTGTTCTACATGTGAGTACAGCTGTTATATTTCAGAACATTGCTACTTATGCAGGGTTTGTTTGTACCTGATACTTCTGCAGATGTTTCAGTCTGGCAAGGATGTTTGGGCAGCTCAAGGCTGTATGGCTATGCATGAACTGTTATGTGGTTTACAGTGTGCTCACCAGACATCCTTGATTTGGTGTACATGTGTATCATACTGTGCTGTTAATCAGTAATTGGTAACACTTCCCGGTGTACACACAATCCTCTGAAACGGATTAGTGTAAATAAACCCTGTAACATCAGCAGTGGTTCCATTGTATAACAGCAACTATTTCACATAGGGCCATGTTAGTGTGTCTCTGACAAGGTATGTTAAGGCTTCTGCAGATGTCGTACAGTGAGTGAATAATTTGTTCATAGGTTCATAGGTTAGTACTAAGCTAACTGCCCTTGCGAGCCATTTTAAGCTTAGCCAATTATCCCTTGTGAGACTCACACCCTGCATCTTGTGTTTGTAAGGCAAACACTGTAACCATTAGGCCACCCTCCCAACCCTGTAATGTTATTACAGTTTGTATTGTAATTTGTTTGGGTGTGGGGGTGATGTTGGTGGGTGTACATAGCAGATGCAGGTGTATAGGAACTACTTTTATACATAATCGATATGTGCGTGAGGGTTCCTTCCCTATTTTAACACCTATCCTTTAGTGGACTAATACTATGGTAATTGCAGGCTGATTCATTAAGGCACTGTTATGTGGTTCCTGTATAGCATGCAGGTGATGTTAGTCCTTGAATCCTTTCGGCAATACATCGGAATGTAATAAAGTGTTGCTACATGAAAGCTGTGTATTTCTGTCATAGGTATTTGCAGTCATTGGAGTTGTGTTGGTGACTGACCCTCTTTGGCTAGGGTTGCCACCTTTTCATATGGCCATAGTGGGACATTTTCGGGACACACATCAGATTTTACAGGCCGACACAAACCCATGGTCAGTACAAGGGATAGAACTTTCCTTTCTTCCCTAAATATAAGCTTATTCTTGTAACAGTTTAATTACTTATCCTGTTTCTTGTAACATGTAGGTATTTTAGATACAAAAAGAACTATTGTATGCAACTATTACATTACATATGGGACATAATTATATCCTACAATCTCAGGACATTTGCCACGTTTAATATATTTGGTCAGGACACAAAAGCCCAAAGACAGACTGTCCCTCGCAAAGTGGAACAGGTGGTAACCCTATCATTGGCTCATGTCCATAACACATATTTGTAATAGTGTATAGGCATATAATCTCCATATCCTTTGTTCATAAAGGTTGGTCAAGGCGGAATGTGTGATTGCTATGGTCCATGTTAAACGCATATATGAACACTTCAATCACTGTATACAGCATACCTTTGGAATCCTGAAACCACACAATTCCGACGCCCACAGTACCGGGCCCAGACTCCCATACCCCACATTACCGACAGCGACAGTAACACGTGAAAGTAACACAAACATGGAACACACACATGCACACTTAGATACACTGCTACCCACCACATCCAAACAAACCATCCTACACTACGTATGAGCAGGTGGGCAAGCCCCGCTTCACCCTCCCATGTGGGTGTCTGCGCCCCCCACACCCCCCTACTTTAATATTCTACCTCCTAAATTGCACAAACAGACGCACAAAGAAAACCCACACCCACACATTACAGTCCCCCAGGAACAGACACCACACTCAGAACACAGACTTACACACACTACAGCCCTCAGAAACACACTTACACACAGTAACCTACCTGAACCGCAACACCAGAAGCACTGACTAAGTGTCCCATAACATCTTGATTTTAAACCTCGCGCTTCTGGTGTTTCAGTACTTTGGTCTTTTGGACTTTAAGTCTCGTGATTGCACGAGTTGGTATGTCAAGCAGTTGGTATGTGGTAGGTATCCCATCTATATGTACCTCCATGTTATGTAGATGTTGTTAACCTATCTATATATCTACATATATATGTATATCCCCATATATCGACATATCTCTCCCTCTCTCCCTCAATCTCTCTCTCTCTCTCTCTATATATATATATATATATATATATATATATATATATATATATATATATATATATATATATATATATATATATATATATATATATATATATATATATATATATATATATATATATATCGCATACACCTTTCATTGGGTACATGTCGGTTTGTCCTATTTCCACACATTTCTACCTTTTGTGTTTTATCCCTGTCAGAATACAGAACTACCATTGGTACATCTCAGGTAGCTTAGTGGTATGCTATTGTGAAGACTGTGTACATGGTTGCGTGTTCTAATCCTGGCAGTGGTAATTTTACCTCTCAGAGCAGGCACTGGTAGTGCAAGGGTGATTAACGCACATTTCAGCGGTTGTGTGTTCCACATGTTTATTATTCTGTGGAATACTACCTATATATGCAAGCTGTGGTTAAGGTATACTATGTAACATGTAAATCATCTGAGAAGATTCCTGTCATGGATACTCCCCATTATTTGGAACTACATCCCTGATTACATTATACAAAACCCCTCACTAACACTCCAGGGAATCCTTGCAGAGTGGTGGGTGGGGAACAGAGGACACACCAAAGGGATCCCTCAATTGGCTCTGCTCCACAGAGAGACAGTTATTTAATCAATCGGGCGGTGACAGCAGACACTTTTTGGCTATGCTTATGAGTGGCCTTGGGCAGTTAGGCATGTACCTACCTATGTATCTATGAACCTATACATACAGTATGTACACATGCTAATAGCTTAATTTACTGTTCAGGTATTGACTTACCTTGTGCCAATGGCAGTTATGTGTACAATAGTTGAGGGCTACCTATGTAGGATGCACATAGAAGACCACCTATACATGACAATTTACAGGTGGTCTTGTGTGTGCGCCATCCATGTTTGCTGTGTGTGCAGGTGAAGAAGGGTGTCAGTCCATAAGTGCCTATACTGTCAATGTGTGCGCTCTACGTTCCCTCTTTGCCAAGACATGGTCATACTGGGCACACCTCTGTCTGCCTACTGGGGCTGGCACAGGGTGTTCGTGGGCTGAGTCCCTCTGTGCCTGTGGGGCCCTTGGCAATGGTGGTGGGCTGTGAGGGCCTTCACCATTCTGTCCCTGCTGCAGCTGTTTCTGCAGGATCATATTGTGTAGCATAGCACATACTATGAAGATGTGAGCACACGTGCCTGGAGAGTACTGCAAGGCACCACTAGATTATGTCCAAGCAATGGAACCGTGATTTCAGCATCCCAAACACGTGCTCTATGATGATTCTGGTTTCTGTGTGTGCCTCATTATGGCGTTCTAGCATGGCTGAGTGTGCATTTCTGATGGGAGTCATCATCCACGGTTCCAGTGCATAGCCAGCATCCCCCACCAGGTGGCCATATGGGATGTCCCCCCTGGCAAATACCTGATACAGCTGTGAGGCATGCCAGATGTGGGAGTAGTAATAGCTTCCAGGGCTGCCAGCACACACATCCATGATAATGCCCTGGGCATTGCACATGACCTGGCAGTTGATGAAGGGATATCCCTTGTGGTTTATGTAGCGCCTACCCTGCTCACCAGGTAGTGTCTTGATGTGTATATACGTGCAGTCTATTGCACCCAGTACCTCCGGGTAGTCTGCCACATGGTAGAAGAGACGCATATTGCTGGCCAACTCCTCCTGCGTTCGGGGTAAGTATATGTGCTCATTGGCATGTGGTAACATGGCATCCAGGAAATGGTGGAGTACCCTGGATGCTGATGCCCGTGAGACCCCATGATATCCCCAGTTGTCCTTTGGAAGGTACCTGTGGCTAGTATTCCCAAGCTTACACATACCTTCGTGTCCACTGGGATGGGTTTCGCTCTGTTACTTCTGGCTCTGAGGCACAGCCGGCACAGCTCAAAAAGCTGCTGTATGGTGTCCCTGTCCACCCTGTAATGCTCTACTATCTCCAGATCATGTAGCTCCTGGTAGGTTAACCTGGGTCTGAACACTCTTCTCCTCCTCTGGTGCCTGAGATGTTTGTCAGCATCATCCTCCACACCACCATCAGTCTCCAACACATGCTGGTGAATCAAAGCTATGGCAGCCCCTAACATGTACATATTAAAAGTTCCCTGTCTGTATACACCAATGGTGCAGAGTGTCTGGGAATACACAAGTGTGTGAGTGGGGCTTTCACACCTTATACTATTGTGCAATGGATGATGCTGGTGTAATTGGGTGTGTATGAGCAATTCCAGCTGTGGGGTATCTTAATTATGGGTTTTAGAGCAGGTACTGCTATTGTGGGGCCTTTGGTGTTGACTTATGCTTGGCTGCCGTGATTCATCTATTGCCCTTTACTTCACTTTTCAACCCAGTTCCCCTCCCATTGTCAGGCATGCATCCAGCTGCCTGCTTTCTTGTTTTGTACTTTCACAACCCAGGATTGTGATGGGAAATGTGTTATGTAGCTGATCTACTGCAAGTTTGCTTTGTTCTGCTGTGACAGTTCTCTTTTCTTTGCAGTATGGCACCTCCCCTTTCCTGTTCTGCAGGCAGCTGTTAGCAGCCTTGTTAGCTGTTGTCAATGGCCCACTGTGAGTTCCTAGGTGTTAATTACTCATTTGTACTCCAATTATCATGCTGCAGCATTTCCTTATTGTCTTCCCGTATCCTTCCTGTTTCAGCTGAGGTGCGTGCCGCGCACAGCCGTTTACCAAGTTTCGAGTGCGTTTTCATCCATGTTCACATACACTTTCAGTTACCTTGTGTGCTCTCAGCTAAGCAAAGCTATGGCTACTTCCACACCCCTATCCTGCGGCTTTGCTTAGCAACAGACAACCCAGATTAGCAATGCTCCAATATGCTTACAACTACGGTGGCGCACCCCCCTCTTGATGTCATGTTTACCTCCAGGCCACACCTCAGTGTTGTACCGCTACACCGTGTGGTACATCCTTACGTCGGCGGGGAGTTTGCGATTCAGTATTACTTGACTCATTTGCATGGCATTGACTACTAATTCCTAGTTACCATGCAGAACACTGTCACAGACCCTTAGCAACCCTTGCGCCATGGTTGTGGTGTAGCATGCGTGCCATTGGCTATTATGGGGAATTCATGAATTGTGTTACATTGCAGTTTTATGACATCTAAATATATTTTCATTGTGATCCCGTTTGCGCACCGATGCACTGCGGTTTTACTTTGCGTTAGTGTGACCATGACATTAAATGTTATTTTTTATGTGTTGTGCATGTTTTTTATGCCATTGGCTATATATTTAGCCATTGGCATATATTAACATTTTAATACGTAAGTTTGGTCCGCTTTCATGGCTCCGATTTTATGTTTGAAAAAATGTAAACCGTTTTTTTTTGTTTACATTTCTGCATGCTTACACTATGCCTGCACCACTTCATGAATCGCTATATACCTTCATTTGCATGCTACACTGCTGCACATGGGGTAATTAGCATACATGTGCTGGGTGCTGCTCAGCTCTGCCATACGCTGGTAGTACATGTGGAAACAGCTCGTACCTGAATCACTCGGCAGCCATATTTGGCGCTAGATCACTGACGCTACTCTGGCACCTGGCGCAAGCTTCATGAATCCCGGGGTATGTATCTAACTGGAGCTTTTCTCCCTGGGCCTCCACTGAAAATGGACCTGTGTCCAGTCGGAATTTCCTGATAAACAAATGTAAACTAAACTAAAATAAAATAAAATGAATACATTTCTGACAACAGTACACAGTTTACAAGCAAGCAGTTCAAAACTTTTCTGAGGAGTGGGACTTTACTCATGTCACAAGTAGCCCTGAGTAACCACAGTCAAATGGTTTGGCAGAATGTGCAGTTCAAAGTGCGAAATAATTATTAGAGAAGTCGAAATAAGACAATAATGATGTTTTCGTGTATCTCTTGAATCTCAGAAATGTTCCTCGTGATAAACATCTTGGTTCACCTGCACAGAGACTTCTGTCGAGACAAACCAGAACCACACTACAATTAGTAGTTCATTATTGGTTCCATGTGTTAAAAGCAACAGATCAGTGAAAGCCAATCTGTTAAAGAAGTGCTTATCCCAGATGTCTTATTATAATAAAATAAGCAAACTGCTCAATCCATTACAAGAAGGGGTGACAGTGAGGATGTTTTGATCGGATTGGTGTTGTGAAAAGTGTATGCCCAGAGCTGAGATTGTACATTGTGAAATTGCAAGGAGCAGAATTTAAGGATAAGCATAAACATTTGACCCCGGTGTCCAAGCCTGTATTGCAGTATCATACCTGTGAGAATGACTTTATATCTCAGAGTGGGTTTTCCACATTCCAGTTCCAGAGGACATTCCAGTAAATAGCCCTGTTTCTGGGAGGAATCCTGAAACTCCTGAAGCAAGTTATTCACCAATGACTGTCCCTGTTGCTACACCAAATTCTGATTGCTGCATCACTAGATCAGGTCGCATTTCCAGACCATGTTCCAGATACACAGCAACTTGGGCATGAATGTTATGTTTATTTGTTATTATCTATAACATTGCATGTTTCTTTTCAAATGACATTATATTGTGGGCAATTCATTAAAGAGGGAGGATGTAGATCAATATGTATGTACACGTTTAAGAAGCTTTCTAGGGGCTTGCACAAGTACATAAATACTGAGTGTAAGTCTGACTGCCATTTTGTAGTAAGCTGTTGAGATGTAAGCATGTATGTCTGTGCAGTCTGTCAGTAAATCAGTTTGTTTATATTTTGAGCTGCTGCTATCCATCCTGATGTGTTTCTTTGTAATAAAGCATGTAAACGAACTACCCCACCTGTTTGTCTTTATTGGGAAACAAGACAAGTGACAAGTATCTATATGCCACCAGGGGATAATATCCAATCATTAGAAAATATACTACACTGGTGCAGTAAAACATTACCTCAGGAAACAATTATTATGGGTGACTTCAAGGTAGACAGGTTAGACTGCAACTCCACAAACCCCAAAAATTGCATCAACCTGCACAGTTTCACACAACTTATCCAATCACCCACTAGAATTAATAAGTCATCCAACGAACAGTCCTCTCTAGACTGGATATTATCAAATAGGCCAGCCCTTTACTCCTACTCTGGCTGTCTACCAGATAGTGTCAGTGACCACTTCCTAAACTATTTACTTAGGAAATGCATCTAAGCAAATAAGAAGCAAAAAGCATCTTAACCCCGACAATCTTATATAGATACTCAAACAATGTAACTGGATACCACTGAAACTTCTACCCCTACATGAAGCAATAGACTACTTTAACTCTACCTTCTTATCTATACTAAACTCTCAGGCCCCTAGCAGAAATATATGTGTCAAATCTAATTATGCCCCATGGTTAACTAAAGAAACACAATCACTACTAAAATATACAGACAAGGCTTGGGCAACCTGGAACAAAACAAAGTCCCAAACCACTCTACAAACCTACCAGGAACTTAGAAATAAAGCAAAGCAGCAAATTAAGGAAGACAAAATAAATTACTAGTCAGAAATTCAATCAAAGCACCACAATAACCCGCAAAAATTCTGGACAGCTATAAACAATATATTTCTACCAGGAAAAGTCAGTACACCCTCTCCTACCACTACTAAAAATTCAGACAATATTGTTACTCAATTTAATAAATACTTTACTGAAACTATCTTAGCGCTGTCCAACAATCAACCCCCCTGCCTCTTCCAATATTAAATCCACCTTTTCCCTGCAACCTGTAGCTACAGCAACAATCAAACAACTATTTAAAAAGCTAAAACCCACCACATTAGCTGCAGATGATGTACCTGCTGAATTCCTAAAACTAACTGCAGATGGAATAGCCTATCCTATATCAATTCATATAAATAGATCCATAGCAGAACAACAATTCCATCCCATTTGGAAAACCTCTCACATTATACCTCTATATAAAGGTGGCTCCAACAGATCTAACTACCGCCCAATCGCAATATTATCACCACTGTCTAAAATGCTAGAGAGGGTCATTCACATGCAAGTTACTGAATACCTGCATACTAACAAGCTTCAATCCAATACTCAGCACGGCTTTTGATTATTTCATAGTACATCAACCACTCTAATGTCATTCACCAATACTTTCAACTACCACAGGAACAACAGCAATTATCTGTCCTCTATCTTCCTTGATCTATCAAAAGCCTTTGATATGCTTTCTCATAGTAAACTTCTAAACATTCTCTATGAACTTAACTTTTGTCAATCTACCCTTGCCTGGTTCCAGGATTACCTTACTGAACGCCAGCAAGCAGTTTCATGGCAACAGACTTTATCACCTCTTTAACTTTAGGTGTCCCTCAAAGCTCAAACTTAGGTCCACTACTATTTTCAATATTTACAAATAACCTTCACACCTCAACCCCACAAGCCTGTCTCATTCAATATGCAGACAATTCAACAGTGATATGTGTTGTTTCCTCAATTCAAGAACTTCAAAACTTAACACAATAATCCTATCTAGTAGTTGAGACCTGATTTATAACTCTCAACTAATCTTAAACCCTAAAAAAAAAAAATTATGATTTTCCAACCCACTAAATCAGCCTGACCCACCAACACTTTCAGCATTGTATCACTAAACAACACCATCATCTCCCCATCGCCACACACCAAACGTTTAGGAGTCAAAATTGATTGTAACTTAACATTTGATATTCACATTTCCCAAACAGTAAAAAAGTACGCAAAAATTTGGAATGTTGGATAGGAACAAACACTACTTCATTAAAAATACTAAAGCTACCATTGCCCATTCTCAGCTAATCTCCACACTGTTGTACACAGCTCCCATACTCACAAATCTAAAAAAAAAATCAGAGCAAGCACAACTTGAATCCTGTTATAAAAAAATGGCAGATTCATTACAAACTTGCCAGCTAGCGTTCACTATTGTATAGCGCTCAAGCAAATCAGCTGTGTAGAGCTCCCCCACTTCCTTCACTACAACCAGCTTACTATGGCCCATAAAATCATCTATGAACCTGAGAAAATACCTGCCCTACAAATATTACTTCAACCATATGTCACTAACTGAACTCTATGCTACACTAACAAATACCACATAAAAATCAACACAACCAAAAATGAAGCCGGTGATGCCCTCTTTTCAGATTACACAGGAAAAATCTGGAATTCACTACCAGAAAACATTACAACTGTTACACCACTAGCCCAGTTTAAAACAATGCTAAAATCCCACTTATTCAATAAATGGCTGTATACTTGCTCTTTTATAGACTAACCTATCCCACTGACTATGCTATCTTTGCCTCACTTACTGACTAAACCATCACCCCCTGTCTGTTGTATTACCTGTCCCTCTTTGCATACTAATATTCACAGTACTATACTACTGTGGCGCTGATGACATATTAAGACTAGACATTTCAATTTCTTTGTAAACTATATTCCGAAATTGTGTAATGTCATATTGGTCTCTCTATTTATTTACACAGAAATATTTAAAGCTGTAATCTCTCTCTGCTTACTGTTTAATCTTTTGGTTCTTACTGACTTGGCTAAAACTTATCGTGTATTATCTAAACTTAATAATCCATTAATTATCCTTTATGTATAGCTGCTTGTCCAAATTGTGTCTAAGCTAGTATTTTAATTTATTTGTCTATGTCTACTACTGATATATTGCATTTCGAATCTTCAATGTGGAGCTTTTCTCCCAGGGCCTCTGCCGAAAAAGGACATGTGTCCAGTCAGACTTTCCTAGTAAACAAATGTAAAATAGAAATACAAATAGAAATAATAATAGTTGCACCCTTACCATTTCCTTCTTTTTAAAGGAATGAATAATTTAAAGATGTTATCACTATTACAGTGATTGTAAATTGAGAATAAATGTATGCATTGTCTATCAGTAGTGAAATACTGAAAATAGTCACTGTTTTGGGATTCATCATTGCTAAGTTACAGTATTTATGCCTTTTAAATCAATAACACAGTTACTGTTCATGATGGCATATCATACATGCAAACAACACAATGCCAAGTTTCTCAAGGAAGGAGATTTTATAAACTAAATTCTTAATTTAATTTTGAATGGCTCTGGCCCCATTGAGCACGTCTGTCTGTGTTTAAAGTATGCAAAACAGAATACCACAATGAGCTATAGTAGTAACAGTTCAACAATATGTAAAATATTAATGTAAATGTCATGGTGGTATGATGACAATTAGTTTTATACAGTCAATATATAGGAGAGAAATTATATGCAAACATAAAAAATGTTACACAAAAATAAATTCATTAAATAAGAGATGCTTCTTATTGTGGAAAGCAAATATTGTTCCAGATCTAAATCACACTTATGAAGAGACCTGAACAAATGACAACATTTTAAATTCAGGTGAGAGAAAACTACTGGAAATAATTTATATTATCAAAATTATACACACACACACACACACATATATATATATATATATATATATATATATATATATATATATATATATACACACACACACACACACACACACACACACACACACACACATAATATAGTAATGTCCATGGGTTTCATTAGAAAACTTCAACATATCCATGTTATGCTGCAGTCAATACAAGAAGCAGATATGCTTACATGGAACACAAATGATATATAAGCAGAATGAAAATAAGTGTTCCTTTGAGGTAAAAAACGTTTTGACCTTAGGATAAGAAATAGTTGTCATCCTTTTATGAAGGGTAGGGCACTCAAATTCTGTTATATATTTTATTTATTTTTTTATTCAGTCTTGGTTCTTTTATTTTGTATTATGCCTCTGCTGTTATACAACTGGAATTAATGTGAAGCTTTGGTGTAAAGAACTTGCTATATTCTCTGTTTAAATCATGTAATTTAAAACTCCCAAAAATGTGATATAATTTTAATTTTTGTTATATGCAAAACCATGTCATAGCTTGAGGATTTTTTTTTCAATAATACTGCCCCACATTTTAATACACATGGAATGTGACCTCATTTCTCAAGTTAAAGTGGTCAGAAGGTAAAAGGTCCACCAACAAGGTAACTTCAAAAAATGACTACAGAATAAAACTTTTGTTAGAATATGGGCATGATACAAGTGTTTTTTTTTTGTTCCTCATTCTGGAATGTTCCTAACACTGGAAAAATTAAATCTGTTTCTTTCAGGTTCTGCATGATTCATGAGGCTTTTGATGTCCTTCATACTGATCACAGCTGCAGTAACATTAGCTATATGAGTTATACAACTTCCAAAATCTCAGGGCACCTTCCACACACCCACACTGTCAAGCAGCTTAAACTAAGCTGACTAAAAGACAAGTTTGGATGTGAAGCCCTTTAGTGCTTTCCTGCTGTCGAAGAGTACACTCCTCTGAGGCTTGTGAGGATCGACGATCGACTTGTGCTTTCTTAGCTGGGCAGATGCATTCTCTTAGGTGAAAAAACTTCCATTTTCTTATTTTTATTGATATTTTATATTAAAGCTAGGAGTGTTGCATTTTAATGGATTGTCTTGAGACTGTAAAGTACTTTTTAAAGGAATACTTGTTTCTGTTTGGATTGGTAGTTTTACTGACATTATTGCTTGTTTTGCTCAGGTTAGAAACACCATTTTTGATTTCACCATCGAACACATTGTTAGTCCCATGTTTGGCCCTTCTTTAAGTAAAAAAAAAAAAGTTAGATAAACAACCTTTGCCACCACAGCAGACTAGCAATTTTCCTCAGCTGCAAGTGGGTGACTCTGTTGCGGCCATTTGTTGTACTTCAGACCTCTAATCTTTTACCTCAGATCCATGTGGTGTAGCACATATAGCCATTATTGGCTGGGGGTTAGCCACATCCTCTGTGACTGTAGGGGTCCCCTCAGTCAACATGGGAGAGCCACTGTTGTAGGTCCTGGGAGAGGGAACAGGGATGGTTTCCCTGTTGTGTCAGAATGCTGTGCCCTTCCTGGACTGGTCCTAATACTGGATTAATTAAAATATATTTATTTCAGGTTCTGTGTGGCTCACACTGTTGTAAAGGCAGTGTCACTAGGTATTTCATAAAGGATGAACAGGAAGAGTCAGTCCAGAAGGGAATCAAGGACTCAGAAAACTAAATTTATTGAAGAAGAAGTAACATGTTTTTGTGGATCAGCAATTACATAAACATCACAGGCTTCTGAATAAATAACCTAATGACTTGTCAGTCTGGCAGCAGTTAAACAAGGCATAACAGATATACCTGGAAGCATACATACACACACACACACACACACACACACACACACACACACACATGAGCGCGCGCGTGCACACACACATATATATTTATATATATATATAGAGAGAGAGAGAACGAGAGAGAGAGTAGAACTCATGAAGCTGCAAGATATTCTGGTTTATAATAAAAAATAATATAGTAGAACCATATTTTGAACATTTCATTTGCTTCAGAACTTAAATTTAAAAAAGTATATTTCCTCACATCTGGTAAGTGGAAGTTACTTAACAGCTTACCTTGTTATGATTATTTGTCAAGATGATTCAAAATATCTTTGCAATACTTGAGCGTAGAGTTCCATCTATGAAAGTTCAGTAAGTCTGTGATGTACATCTTTGGTTACCAATTCATCTCTGGAAGAAGTATAAATCATGTCAGAATACAGCAACATTTGAAGGAATTCAGCCACTTTAATGTTATACAAAATGGTAGCACAGCAAGAATGATATTAACAGCTTCTTCACTCATTGCTCATCATATGCACACTAGCAAGTGGCAATTCAGATTCAGTCCATCGTGGGATACATCAATCTTTAAAGCCACAGTGTTATTAATATGTATTCACAGCATATACACACATTATTATACATTTCTCATCATCACACCAGCAATGTTTTTATCATTTCATTTTTTTTATTTCTCCAAATGTTTTGAGTTTCTAATACCATGAAAGGAGCAGACCCCTTTCCTGAGTCAAGGTAAGCTTAGAGTTCATGAAGTCAGTATTACTTCAGTCTTTGATGTTTTGCCCCAAGGGTGCTCTTCCCTACACCCACAATGTACCCAAGATTGCCTTCTTCTGCACATCATATGGAGTTACATGTATTGGTACCATATGTTGGTAGTTAGTTATTAGCCATGCAATTCAGGAGACCATTAAGGAGCCCAATTCATATTCCTAATTTCCAAAAGCATGATCTGGTTAAATGACTTGCTCAAGGTCACACAGTAGGTAAATGAAGGTGGAAAGATTGAAACCATTCATCATCAGCACAGGAAGCAGAACATTAACAAGTCAGAGCTTTAACCCTGTGCAATAAATACATGACTAAATGTTTCACTAGCACCTAGTACTGACATTCACATAAAAAGGGTTACACCATGTCTCATCTGAAAGATGACACACTCAGGAGTGTAGCACCCCCCTTATGCTGCAGTGCAGTGTCAGCAATCCATCTACCTGGTGTGAGAAAAAAACTCTGTGTTTTACAACAAAGGCAAGTGTGCAATCTCTTCCACCACTGGCACTGTGTAAGCAGTATAGCTGCTCCCAGTCAGGGAAGAGAACCCCATTCTCTCACATGACAGGTGTGAATCTGCACCGAATGAGGAAGACAGTTGAAGAATTTCAAACTCTGCACCCTGGAACAAAGAGTAACAGCATTAACCCACTATGCTAACCAAATAGCTGAAGCAAATTGCTATGTAGATGCTGGGGTTTGAACCCAGCACCTCAAACATGCAAAGCATGCACTTCACAACTAAGCTACACCCTCTTGTTGAGCCTAGTACTATGTAACTCTATAGGTGCCTATATCCCACATATCTCTTGTTTCTGCTTGCAAATCCTGGTATTTTATGACTTTCTGTCTCTCAGTATATAGCACACTATACTCTCTGGGTATAGCTATTTCAATTATTTATGCTACTTTTTGACTTTTCCTTGAACTACTATATCCATTTTTCTTGCTTTTACTTTTTTAACTGTTAGTAGTGGATGATCCCATGTCATTAGATCTTCATAATTTTTAGTAAAGCTTTGCAGTTTATGTTTACAGTGCTTTTCAGCTACTTGTATGTTACAGTATTTGCACAACCACCAACATGCAGTCTTGCCACATTGTTGTGCCTTTCAGTATGCAGACCCTCAGCTATGAATGAGTGTATCAGAACCAACAATAAGAAGTACAAATGCTTCCATTTCTGTATAAGAAGACCTGCATTTTCTGTTTCTCTCATTTTTTTCTACAGACTTTGTAAACCAACATGTACATTGCCCACAAACTTAAGTTGACATTATTTAACCTTTTATGTTTTGGTTTAAATTCATCTCTCCCTAATAATTCATATGAATTCATATGCCGAATTTTGATCACCATGTGGTTTGTCCAGGTGGAGTTGAAAACAAATAGCAGAGCCTCAAAGCAGACGGTGCAAGGACTATAGACCAAATAAGAGTCTGAGACAAGTTTGGAAATTATGTACATAAGGAAAGCTGGTAGTGGAATGCAGAAGTCCAGGGATTCATCAAAAGAAAGAAAGAAGGATTGCAGAAAAAGTGAGAGATATAAAAGATAGATACGCCTATGAAAGAATAATGGTTGCTTGTCAAAAAGTCTATGAGAGGAGTTGCAACAAAAAGAAGAGAGCACCAGAGGCTCTCTTACCAGCTTCTGGAAAGTGACTTGGTAAATGACACAAAGAAACTCTTACAGGTTGCATGGCAAAGACAGAAAAATAAAGAAAATAGTCAGACATCCTTTATAAGGGATGTCAGCAAAAACCTGCAAACCAGTCTTCAGGACATCAAATGCAGATGGAAGGAGAACCTCCAGGAGCTTCTAAATGAAGAAAGCTCCACAGAAGCTGTAGTACCGCAGATGCAGCCTACAGTGAAAGAAGAGGAGAAACCCACACTAGAAGAAGTAAGACTAACACTACGTAAAATGAAGTCAGGTAAAATAGCAGCCTCAGATAGCGTCACAAAAGATATGATCAAGATGTTGGGTGAGATAAGGGAGAAATGGCTCCTGAGGGTACTCATAGCAATATGGAAAGGTATATCCCAGATGACTGCAGAACTTCATTTTTTATTTATTACATTTGTTGACTGGCAAGTCTTACAGGGTAAAAAGTCTCCTTTTCAGCAGAGGCCCAGGGAGTAAAACTTCAAATGATACATATTAGATAAAGATTTATACATTGTGTAGGAGAAAACAGTATTTTACAAGTGCACACATAGTCTAATCAATAATATAAAAAAGACAGTGCTTTACAATGTGTAAATAGTTTAGCATGAAGGCAGAAGTTAAAATGAATGAAAAATGTTAGCATTTGTATTTTAATATGTTTTCATTTCAAAATGGATTCCTGATTGTTTTAGTCTGCTTCTGATGGTTTCTTACCTGCCAACATGGCAAGGGCAGAAAGTTCTTTTTTGGATTTCAGAGCTTTTGCCTAATATGGAAAGGCAGTGATAGACAGTCAGGAGATCTTAATTATCAGAATTAATGCTGTAGTTTTCATTTTCAGTTGGTCAATGGGTATATGTTAGTTGTTACAATAATGTTGCATTTGATCAAAAATGTTACAGATTATTCAAATTACTATTGTTGATGGAGATGGGACCTTGATTTCCTAATCTCCTCCCACATATGTGTATTTTCTGCAATAAATATGATTATTATTCTCTACTAAACTAAAGTAATGTCTTTCGGCTTTTCCCGGTTAGGGGTCGCCACAGCGGAACTCCGATCCGCTAATGACTGGCAGTGGATTTTACAGTGCCGAGTTGCCAGCCCGATGCCCAACCTTCAAGGAAGGCACACCCATTCATGCTCACACCTACCTGCATATCTTTAACATCACTCGACCGCGGGGAGGACATGCAGACTCGACACAGAAGGCACTCCAGCTGAGAATCAAACGGTAGAACCTCTTGCTGTGAGGTGAGAACGCTAACCGCTGCACCACCGCAGCCCTATTCTCTACTAAACTGTGTTGACGTTTTGTGCCATGGAGTCTTGAATACTTTCAGATGTTTCTGTGCAGCTGCACTAGAAACTGACACAGTGCTCACTGTGACAGGTTTTCTGTCAGGCAAGTTTATTTTGTCTCAGTACATAAATGTATTACACTCACATTCAGCAGAGTTGTAAACTCTAGAGGTAAGCTTTACTAACAACCTCTATATTAGCTACAATTGTATGCTGTTGGGTGAACTGTATGACAGCTGGGAAATTGTATGTAAGGAGTAACTAATCTGTTGAAATAACAGTACAAGTTTCCTTAATTGTATGTGCCTCGGTTCTAATAATCAAATAACAGAGTATCCTTGTCAGAAGGACAGACTATTCTTTTTATGTATGACAGTAAGTTTTAATCAAAACAGAAAAAAGTAAAAAAGTACGAAGGAGATTCCTTACTCGTATGAGAGTGGATTTATAATTATAGTCACATATCTATCCCTTTGATATGTTTGTGCATTTTTATCATGAGCACCAGTGCAGGTGTTTTAAAAGAGCCAGAGTATGGGACTCTTGCAAGACATATGTTTATGTATGGCACAGACAGCTGTAATTACTTGATGAAATGGTCTGCGCTCACTAAAAATTATAGCGTTTTACAAATACTGGAAAAAAAAATTTGATAAGAAAATTAGAAAATCTCAAAAATAAATTAAACCAGAAAGGTAATAAAGTACCAGTCTTGGCTCCCCATTAAAATGTCAGCACTCAAAATACTGAATAGCGGAAAAAAAAATAAGAATGAAAGCGTAGCAGAAGAGCAAATCTCAACAATTGTTCTTCTTCTTGAAACTTCTTTTTACAAGGTGGCAAGCCTTCCCTCACCTAGTATTTCAGATTTAATATATGTAAGTCCAGTCTTTCAGCCATTCAGTCACTGCATTTCAGGACTTACTGTAGCAGGTCCTGACATTTCAAATGGTTACCATCAGTCTCTTGTCGGTCAGTTTTTAATGACTGACAAGAAGAAGCCAAAAATAAAGAAAAGGAATCTGTATTTAGAAATCTAAAATCTAAATCAGCTAGACTAAGTCACAGTGACAGGCAGCTAACCGAACAGTAAAGTCATTACAAAAATGTGCAGATGAAAAATCTTATTCTTGGAGTATGTATCCTTTAAGACAATTAGAAAAGTTACCAGTTATACAGCTAGAGTCTTCAGATGATGACTAGTCCCTAATGCCTTCTGTCCATCCTCTACCTTATGATCAACTCACTTCTTATGAAGCTAATAGCTCTCCCTCACTGAGAGGGTAGGTGGCAACAAATATTACTGAAACACCTGCTCCTTCCCCAGACACAACATGAGTTACTTCTAGTACTTCTACCCATCCCGTGGACCAGTTTATAATACCAGACTTAGACAAAAGCGATTACCATCAATCACAATACTGTCACATCAAATGTTAATGCAATAAAGGCAAACGATTATATCACAAACACAAACACAGAGCTAGCACAAAGCATGTAGGAAAACTGCAACAATTTGCCAATATAAGCACTCCAACAAAAGCTAATTCCTTAAAGAAAGTCAGACAATTAGTTGCTCAGCTTCTAATAGTTATTGATGGAGAGGAATATTGGTGGACCCCACCTGTTAAACAAAACACACAGGAAAAAAAAACAGACTGATTCTTTCACTGATAGTGATGTAGCAAACACACAGAGGTATCTAATCCTGTAGCCACTCAGGACAGTAAAGCCCCAAAAGCCATAAGGGTAGTACAGCTATGGATTGCAGTGGATTTTCAAACTAGTATAGATTTTCTCAGCCCAGTTTGAACAGACTCTGTTAAATATGTTAACATATTGGAAGGAAGTGTATAGTTACAGCATCCAACTATTGAAGACCTGAGAACAGTTTTGAAAACCTCAACACCCCCTGACATTTTCAGGAAAATATGGGAAAAATCAAATATAGATGATAATATTCCAAAGTACAGAGACAATGGATTTCTTTCTGCTAAAAATCTATAGCATGCCCTCCAATGCCTAATTAAAATGAATCTATTGATGCATATTTATAGCACATGACAGATGCAGTTGAAGCCTTTTCTGGACATCCAGAACCTATGGAGGGAGCAGTAGCCAGTGGCCTGTCAGCTACTTTTGCAGAAGGCTTATTATCATCAATTAATGACCAAATCAAATGATTCATTTAAAATGACCAGGTTTAGCATTCATGAAACTGTTAATCATGTGGCAGGTAATATACTCAGAGAAGCGAAAGAAGTAAAGGAAAAGTCAGTAGGTGTTCAGATCCAACAGTTTGATACCAACTCGCTGGGATGGGGTAGGGGGAAAAAGGAATAGCAGAGAAAGAGGTATATTTAGGTTCATCCAGCCACAAGCCCCAGGGCAATATCAACAAAATTATTACCCTCCTATATCCCCAGAATCACCACAAGGTGAAAAGTGGTTAATTAATTGTTTCAGTTGTGGCCAGCCTAGACACTGGTGAAATGAATGTCTACTTTCTCTGCCTACAACAGACAAATTTGCCAAATGCCCAAACTCCCCAGAAAGCAGAAAAAAACATCTTCCTGTGGGAAGTAACGTTTGACAGCCACCATCATGGCAGAAAACACTTTAGGACAGCCATGGAAAGGAACCACAGTTATTTGCCTTGGTACCAGCTGAACAAACAGTGCAAAATTCATATCTGCCTTTTCTTGTTGACACAGGAGAAACTAGATCTATAATTAATTCAGCAAATGTTGAAAATCTACCACTATCCACCAAAACAGTCCATGATGTGGATTGTCCCGGGTTTCTTTAGACTACCCAGATACAAAACCTGTACCTATTCAGATTGGTCCCCTAAAAGAACAACACACTGTTATTGTAGGAAACACTTCTGCTTTAAATCTTTTAGGTAGGGATTTGATATGTAAATTAAGTTATACTGGGTATTGTACCCCAGACAGTGTTTTTCTTGATATTCTAAATGAGCCTTTAGGATTGTATTCAATAAATATCTGTGCACATAATGATACCCTGTTTGCTGTATTAACACTGGAGCAAACTTCAGGCAGTGTTAGTTTGGAGGAATTAGAAGTAATCCTTCCACAATTTTGGACAACCTATGAAAAGAAGGTGGGGTTCATAATAGATGCAGAACTACTGCAAATAATCTTAAAACCTTGCGAGCAACTGCCTATTGGTAGTTCAATATCCTTTATCTCCTGAGAGAGAAAGGAATCTAACCTATTACTTATACATTTGTCTAACAAGGTATACAAGTTCTGACTCAAAATCCATGAAACACACATCCGACCAATCAATAAACCAGAAAAACAGGTCATGCCTACTCAACCTGTTGAACTTCATTGAAAGAAATGAAGGAGGGCAAAATGGTTCATACTACCTACCTTGACCTGGCCAAGGCATTTGACACAATGTTCCACTTTGGCATTGTTGACAAACTCAAGAGGTTAGGTACAAACCCTTATGGCACCCGGTGAATAGCCAACTGGTTCACAAACAGGACCCAGAAAGTTAGAATTCGGGAGGCCACCTCTACAAAGGCCAGTCACAAGTGGAGTCCCTCAGGGATTGGTCCTGGGACTGCTCCTTTTTGGCATTTACTTCTCTGAAGTCAAGGACAATATCAATGGCTTCTGGCTGACTAAATTTGCAAATGATTGCAAATTAGGAGCTGTGATTAAGTTCCACACTAACATAAATGTTCTCTAGGAAGGGTTGACACAGACAAACAACTGGTGTCAGAGCCATTGACTAAAACTAAATGCCAAGAAATGCTTAATAGTATCCTTCAGAAAGTCATCCACTACTGGCAACTATCATATTGACAAAACCCTCTAAGAGACAACCCAGTAGTCAGGGACTTGGGGACACACATAGACAGTAATCTAGCCTTTAACCATCATGTGTCTACAGTAGGGAGGAAATCATTCTATTTTGCACAACTTATAAATGAAAGTGTGGCATCTAGGTCCAAGGAAGTCATTGTTCTACTGCATTCAGCATTCATCAGACCCATCATTGAGTACAATGCCCACTTTGGTATGTACTTAACAAGGCATATCCAACAATTGGCATGTCCACAGAGATTTCTCACTACAAGAATTCAGGGTGTAAGTAACATGTCCTATGCAGACCACTTCAAGGCCCTATCCCTGTATTCTATTTCATACAGGCTGTTGAGGGGAGATATATGTCTGGCATACAAGGCATTGCCAGACTCTACTCTGATGGACCTCCTGCATATCCACAAAAAAATAGCACCAGCATTACACATTCTAAAGATTTAACCTTTGCCTGTGATATAAATAGGACTTTCTGGAGACAAAGGTATGTACCCCAGAGACTACCCCAGCTCTGGAATAGGCTCCCCATTCATGTGATGCAGAGTTCCTCCTTAACCCAATTCAAGTGTAACTTGGACAGTTGGATGGGGCACAGGAAATTCATCCCTGGTTTTGTACCCATGTCTTTAATGGACACAGGCAGTGTGGAAATGGTTCAACTCCCTGCCCCATGCTTACATTTATCAAGGGTACCAGAATATGTCAGAGATTTGGGATGCATGGCTAGGCTTAAAAAGACCCTTGTGGTCATTAGCCTAATAAATACCTATAAACCTATGAATTTACAGATTTGTACAAGATTTATGGGCAGCTGACACAGTAGTAGTAACAACTTTTCCTGTATTCTATAACCTTGCTACATTATTGAGTTCTAGCTTGTCAACTGCCACTACCTTTTCAGTAATAGATATATATTCTGCCTTCTGTTCTATTCCCATACATCCAGATAGCCAGTATCTGTTTGCATTTGCAAATAACACATCAATGAATCTGTTTTTTTTACAAGTCTTTCTGTTCTGTTTTGCAGTGTTACTACCAGACTGTGTCTGAGGCTTTGAGGCAGTCTACAGTGAATAAGCATCATCAGCTACAATCAGGAGATTTTGTCTACATTAAATCCTTCTTTATGTCCAGAATGAAAGGATTCTAATTGGTTTTGTTTACAACTGCTTCCACCATCTGATGCAAAGGAATGCCCACCTGGCTCCATGTGTCACACATCAGGAAGACCCTCCTCTTGATAAATGGAGTCAAGATGCCAGTGACATAATCCCTCATGAAACAGGGACACCACTGCATCCAGAAATGAAAACTAAAGACTTTTTTGTTCTGTCATCTAAACTAAATCTGGAAGTGAAATAGAGTGACTTGTCAATCAAATTAAATCCGGAGGTGAATCTGAGTGACTATAATATCATGTTGGTCAGAGATAAAGCTTAATGATTATTCCTCTTCTTTAATATCAACATTATTTTTCCTTGCTTCTGAACCAAACATTGAGGATTCATCATGCTTTTTGAACAATGGCCCAAACAATGCATTAAGTAATCAACAATTATTTGTGGGATCATACAGAACCATCACTTCTGGTTGGAGTTTACTTGGAAATCAGTTTTATATAAACTATAACTGAGCACTTCAACATCCATGCTTACAGTTTCTTTAAAATCCTCTACAGCCTAAACATACTCGATTTTCATATGGACCTATTTTTGGAACAGCTACTGTGATTTTCATCATTATTTTGCATACTTTTTTCATCTGGAACTTTGAGTACACCATCATTTGTGACCATTGAAACTACAAATACTGAACCATTCCTTATTAGAGATAAATATATAAAAAAACTTGGAACAAGTGCATGCTCTGTATTGCATGTAGAACACCTGACTGGCATCCTCAATTTAATATTTCTCCACTGCATTAGACACATATGTCAAGACTCTCGACATCAGTAACTGTTGGGTTTGTGCACATATACGTAGTGCACATGATGGGGGTATTCCACTTACTCCAATACCAGAGAATGATACAGAGCTTCATTCAGCATTTTGCACTATTTTTCTTACTACAAATTGAAAAGCTTAACATACCGCTACCTCCTTTTCAATAGCACCACTTCAATGATCAATGACTGCAAAAGGACATATTTGCTATTTTAAAAATGGTACACTTTTTGTCAGAAACAGCAATTGCAACTTCACTTGGAAAATGTATGATGGGGTTAAAGGGCTGGGTATTATAGCATTACAGGAAAGGTATTACATCTACAGAGACCAAGTATATCCCTGGTTACCAACAGACTAGTCAGGTTGTTGCTATAAAGGCTATTTTCTTCCAGCTGTACAACAAATAGACACTTTACCTGAAGAAAATATTCATAATGCTCATTGTAGGAGAGATACAAAAGATATTCCAAGTCCAGTTGGGAAATAGATGCTTGTTGCATTTATCATCAGGCTGTTCAAAAGACTGCTTTTAAAGTACTAGCTCAGATGAATCTTGGTGATGGTGTTACTTCTGGAGCAGGAATATCACCTGCTTAAAGGGCAGTAAAGTCTAACTGTGAACTGAATAAATTATCCAAGCTTTTAGAGTTATTAACCAATGCTTCTTTTGAATATATTGGATTACTCTTGAACTGACTGCCATGCACAGTGTGGTGCTGTAGAACAGAATAGTCCTTGATTTTGCCCTTACTTCTAAAGGGTGTATGCTTATGCTCAGAAAAATAGAGTGCTTCTTGTTTATTCCTAAAAACACTGGTGCTATTTGTAGTCACCTTAAAATGATTCAGAAAGTTGCTGAACTGTCTCATACTAAAGAAGCTGTCAGTTCGGGTATGGTTTACCAATCTTTTTTCTGGTTGGGGAGCAAGTATCTTGAATTTTTATATATTTTTTAAATTAATATCATAATTTTATTATTAGAGCTTATTTTATTTATATATAAATCACTTTCTTTCAGCTTTTCCCGGTTAGGGGTCGCCACAGCGGAACTCCGGTCCGCTAATGATTGGCAGTTGATTTTTTACATGCTGGCTTGCCAGGCCTAATGCACAACCTTAAACGAAGGAATGCCCATTCACGCATGTCGACACACAGAAGACGCTCTAACTGAGAATCGAACAGGCAACGTCTAACTGTAAGGCGACAACGCTACCGCAGCACCACCACCGCAGTAAAATTTATGCAATCCAAAATAAGCATCAAATTGCAAAATACGCAAGTGAATCCAAAGACATCATCACCACTGACCACATTACTTAGAAGTTACAGAGTTATAATGTGGAAAATGATGACAACATAGTGTTATAAGATTTTAGTAGACTTTATGAAAATTTGTTTGGGGGGTATCTGAAAATTATTCAAACTGTCATTTTATTCTGCCAAAACATAGACATGGTTTTATTGCTAATATGAGCATATTTGTAAAATGAATATATACATATTGTGCATGCCCCTGACAGAATGAGACTATATGTGAAGACTGCCTGATAGCACGTGAAAGACTGTCAACCCATTTGAAAACATGTGGCCATTGCCCGTTCATAAAAAATATATATGACTTGAGTGATGCTTCATAGCATTAGATGGGGACTGCCACAGGGTACGTTAAAATGAAAGAAAATGCTATTGTTTATATTTTAAATATATTTTTTTTCAATTCAGAATGGATTCTTGATTGTTTAGTCTGCTTCCGATTACCTATTTCCTGCCAACACAAAAGTGCTGACATGGCAAGTGTAGAAAATTATTTTCTAGAATTTGCAAATTGTGCCTAATATGGAAAGGTACAGATACAGAGTTAGTAGATCTTAGCAAAACTGATCCTGTAATGTGATTGTTTTCAATTGGTCAGTGGTTATATTATAGTTGCTACAATAATGTTGCACTTGATCAAAAATGGTATAAATGATTCACGGTACAATTGCTCGAGGGGAGAGGACATTGATTTCCTAGTCTCCCACATGATGTCATCAATGCAATTGTTTGTTTGTGTCTTTCGGCTTTTCCCAGTTAGGGGTTGCCACAGCGGAACTCCGGTCCGCTAATGATTGGCAGTAGAGTTTTACGTGCTGGCTTGCCGGGCCTAACACACAACCTTCAACGAAGGAATGCCCATTCACGCATGTCGCCACACAGAAGACGTTCTAACTGAGAATCGAACGGGCAACGTCTAACTGTGAGGTGACAACGCTACCGCAGCACCACCACCGCAGTACGATGTCATCAATGCAATAGATGTCATCAATCCAATAAATAGGATTATTATTTTCTGCTGAACTATGTTGTGTGAAACTTATTTTGTGCCTTAGTATTAGTGAATAAAGACATCTTGTAAAAGTTTATACATGGTATAGAAAAGTCATTCAATAGTGTTTTGAAAGGTTTGCATAGCAATGAAGTCACTGCAAATAGTACAGTAATGCACAGATACAGGTTATTGCTTTGAGCATAGGAAAATAATAAGCATAAATCAATACACAGACATACATTTCAGTGAACCTGCACAAATGTTTATACATATATATATATATATATATATATATATCTATGTGTGTGTGTCTGTGTGTGTGTATGTGTGTGTGAGTGGGTCTACTTCAGTAGACTTGAAATCCCACTTACTCGACTTTTAAAATACCGAGATGACAAAGCTGAAAATCCATATTACCAACGTCCCAGAACACTGATATTTCACTCTAGGTAAGTAACAGCTTGGCTACCATGCTGAACTTTGCCCCTTACCCCTGCAGTAGTGAGATCTCGGAGTTGGTTGGGGGTATGGGGGGTGTGGGGGTGAAGCTGCCCACATGGGTGGGTTTACTTTGCTTCAGTTTTAATTTGTTTTTCAGGTTGGCCAAGTGGTTACTTACCTGGAGTTGAAAGTTGGGGTTCTAGGTGGTCAGTCTTTTGAGTTGTCATCTCGGTTATATGAAGGTTGGGTAAGTGGAATTTTGAGTTTGTGAAGTAGACCCATATATATATATATATATATATATATATATATATATATATATATATATATATATATATATATAGTTACTATCAAAGTTCAGAAAACTGAATGTTCGATACTACGTTCTAAGCTTGATTTCCTTTGGTTTTCTTTTTTGGTTTTGAACATCAGTCTTAATTAGCTTTTAGCTTACTGTTTGATTACTACTATGAAAATGATGTCAAACTTTCAGCATACTAATTAGCATATAATGTTGAATGTGTTGATCGAATTCAACAGATTCGACAGTTATGTCGAAAATCGACCATGATGGCAGTGTAGATGTAAACCTAAGTGAAACACCTACACTGTCATTCATATTTTAGCAGGGGGGTAAGCCCCCCCCCCTGCACCCTCCTGTTGGGGGCTGTGCCCCCACACCATCCTGCATATTAAATATTCTAACTCCGAGATCGCACTACAGTGAGGAAAGGGATACATTTCCCTTTCAGCACTGTACCGCAACTCTACTCATAATATCGAATTACTATCATCGAATGCACACTTGCATTCGCTGATATGTAATCTCAATCTCCTAACATTCGGCAACACAGAAAGTCGAATAACTAACGTTCAACTTTCCGCATTTGCTGAACCAACATTCAACACTTTGATGGTAAACTATATACATATATATATATATATATATATATATATATATATATATGGTTTACTGTGACAATTGCGAATGGAGATGCTTCACAGATGGAGCATTCAAAATCTGGATTTTCGAATGTCAATCTTGTTGAACATCTCCATATCGAAAGTTCATATCAGCGAATGCATTGTGCATTTGCTGATATGAACTCGAAGTACTGTCAGAGATTGTGGTATAGTGCGGTTTGGGAAATTAATCCCCTTCCTCACTATAGTGTGATCTCGGAGTTTGAATATATAATTTGCAGGGGATGTGGGGGGCACAGCCTGTATATGGGGGGATGCAGGGGGGCATGACCCCCTGCAAAAGCATAAAGTCTAGTGTTGTGCAGTACATTCATACTGTTGACAACAAGAACTGTTCTTGTTGAAATAAGTGCAGAGGAAACGGTATGTCGATTTATGCTGAATCGACATTACCGGGTTTTGTTCAACATTTACATGCTCATAAATGTCAAATTTCGAGGAAACAAGTCGATGTTTTTTTTTCAAATTAGAAATGATCGTCATATATATGAGTCCCCTTCAGTCGATCGAACATTTACAAGTCCGAACCACATATGGCCGAGACCATATGTTCGAACTTGTAAAAGTTCGATCGGACTGAATGGAGATCTCAGTACAGAGTGGAAAGAAGATTTCCCATTTCCGCAATGTAGTGCGATCTCGGAGTTGGTATATTTAAGTAAGGGGTGTGGAGGGTGCAGGAGGGCATAGCCTCCCTGCTATAGATGTTTAGTTTTGAGTTTTTGTTTTATGTGTTTTTATTTCAGTGTTCGAACTTTTACGAGTTCGAACATATGGTCTCGGCCATATGTGGGTCGAACTTGTAAAAGTTTGATCTACTGAAGTAGATCCATACATATATATATATTTATTTATTTATGTATTGGTTTATAGACATACATTTCAATAGACCTATAGCATTGTATGCTTCAGTAAGCAGTTTCGTAATGAAGACATATACTGTAATAGACAAAGTTGCAGAAAAGCAAGTTTTTTTTTTTTTTTTTGCGAGTCAGCAGTTGGTGCGCTAGTCTTAAGATTGATCAAAAAATTAGTAGAAGTGATTAAAACAGTAAAGAAGGAGGAGATGGGGAAAAGTAGGTTCTATAAGTGAATGTAAAAAGGCTGAAGTGCATGGGAAAGTGAGGGGTGTAGTAGTCGGTTATGACAAATGGGTGAGAGTACAGAGAAGGAGTTTTTGAGAAAGAGTTGAGAGGGAGTAGTTAAAGGATAGACAGAAGTGTGCAGTTACGGTTTAAGTCTAGGTGCATCTATCTAGGGTCAGTGCAAGGGCACAGACAGAGATCCTGCAGCTGTCACTTTAGCTGATGTTTAAAATATTTGAGATGTTGTTCTATTACTTACAGAGAGGCATGGTGTTCCATGCTTTGGTGATACAGTTTGAGAACCACCAGCTGTATTGTTGGATTTTGTGATGTGGAAGAGCAGCATTTGAGGTGAGCATAAGGGAAAACGTATGCTAGTGTCAGGGTACAAGAACAAAGGGGACATCCACAACTGTGGGCTGTACAGGGGCATCAAACTCCAGTCACACTGCAGGACATTTCTGGAGATGGTGATTAATAAACAGACACTCAGAGTAACAGAAAGTAAGATGGGAGATGAGCAGCTCAAATTTAGATGATGCAGCACAAGTAGTGGAGAAGAAGCTAGAGATGAGAAACACTTCCAAATGAGCATTCTTAGACTTGGAAAAAGCATATGAAAAAGCCACAAGAAAGCTGAGTTGGGCAGTGATTTGAAGTCTCAGAAACATTGGTAGAATTAGTGCAGGCTATGTACACAGGCCAAATGACTAAAGTGCAAACATTGTTCAAATTCACAGGGGGAGTAGGTATGCATCAGAGTTCGGCTCAGAGCCCATTGCTGTTCAGACTGCTGATGTACTATATTAGCAAACAGGACGGATAGAGCACATCAACAAACTTGCTGTATGCAGATGATGCAAGTCATGCAACATTACAGGCAGACTCCGAGCAAGAACTTCAGCAAAGGGTAGGTGAATGGAATGCAAAACTGAAAACACATGGGAAAACACTAAGTACAGATTAGACCATTGTCCGGGCAGAAAATAGGGAAACTCAGAAGAAGCTGGGAATTGAAATAGAAGGCAAATAGTGGAACAGGTTAACAGCTTCAAATATCTGGAAGGGGTGGTTAAGGAGAGGGGTAGTCTGAATAAGGAGATCAAAGCTAGAATCAGAAGGGCTGCAGCCAACAGGTAACTAGTATCAAGGGTAGTGTATGACAGAAGAATGCCACAGAAGCTGAAAAGTAAAGTGTACAAGTGGTGCGACAAGCACTACTGTATGGTACAGAAATCTGGGCACTAAAGGCAGAGCAGTTGGGGACATTAGTGATGATGGGGATGACATGCCTGGGATAGATAGTAGGATGTACACTGCGGGATAGATGAAGAAATGAGGACATCAGAACAAAAGCCAAAACAGCTCCAATTGCAGAGAAGGTCAAAGAGAACAGATTATGGTGGTTTGGGCATCTGCAGAAAAGCAGAAGACAATCTCATGAAGATTTGGAACTGACAGGAAAAAGGCAATAGGAAGTGAGGGTATCCAGCTAAGAAGTGGATAGATTGTGTGAGAGAAGACCTGTGACTGTCAGACATGACTGTCAAAGAAGGAAGGTGACACACTGACCTCATGTAGAAAATGGAATAAGGTGGCTGATGATGATAATAATGCTGTGGATGGTCCAGGACTTCTTTATGTCTGCCACAATAATTGTGGGCTTTACATTTTTCTTTACTTTTCTTCTGGTAGTTTTCTTTCTTTAATTTTTTTTTCTTTCTTTTGTTTTCATTCTTTCTATTGCCTGATTCTTGTCTACTTCTGGTTTAGGTTCATAAGCTCATAGGACGATACTAGGCTATTGGCCTGGAGGCCCTTATAAGCCTAGCCAAGAATTTCACCCATGTTTACACAAAGTCAGCACCTGTTTTCCCTGCCCAGCCGGGACACAGGTGAGATCCCACAGGTATATTTTCTGTTCCCCATCCAGTCGTCCAGGTTCCTCTTAAAGAGGGCTAGTGAGATACTCTGTTTGACATGGAGAGGAACACTGTTCCACAGATGGGGGAGTTGTGGGACACAAGTCTATCCCGCCAACAAGTTCTATTAATGTCACAGATCAGGTTGAGACCTTGCATGCGGGTTGCACAAGTGGAGTTTGACTTACGGATATGCAGCAACTCCATCAAGGCTGAGTCTGAGATGGCCTTGTATGCCAGACACAGGTCACCTCTAAGCAGTCTGTATGAGTCTGAGTAGAGGTGCAGGGCTTTTAGCCTGTCTTGTTATTAATGTGATAATTAGTGGGGACAACATTTTCCTCAAAGGGGATAATGATGCATTTCTTGGCATTCAGTTTGAGACTATGCTTCTGGCACCAGTCATTAGTTTTGTTAAGGCCCTCTTCAAGGAAGTTCACATCACTAGGGGCATTAGACATGGGACAGTGCCCAGCTCATAGTCATCTGCAAACTTGGTCAGCCGCAGACAACTGGTTTTGGCTTGCACTTCAGAAAAGTATATTCCAAACAACAGAGGCCCCAAGACAGATCCTTGGGGTACGCCGTTTGTTACAGGTCTACTACTAGAGGTGGCTTCCCCTATTTTGGCTGAGTGGGTTCTATCAGTGAGCCAGTTAGCTACCCATTTGGTAACATATGGGTTGATGCCTTGCTGAGAAAGTTTATCTATTATGCCCGAGTGGGGAATAGTGTCAAAGGCATTGGCTAGGTCAAGGTAAATGGTGTGCACTGTCTTACCCTCATCCATGGTTTTGGTGACTGTTTTGAAAAAGGTGACCAAGTTTAACAGGCATGATCTCCCTTTGACAAAACCAAACTGTGTGGGATCAAGTGTTTGGAGGTTACCGATTTCCTTGTTTATAAGGTCCATGATAATGCATTCCATGGCCTTGCAGATCAGGTTAGTTAGGCCGATGCGCCTATAATTGCCTAGGTTGGTGGACGCTCCACCTTTGTGCAGAAGGATGACAGTGGCTGTCCTCCATTCTGCCATCATAAAGCTGGTGCATAGGCTTTGGATGAATTGGGTGCCTAGAGTTGCTGAGAGCTCTTGCCTGAGTTCATGTAGGACACAGCCAGGGATGTTGTCGGGTCCCATGAAGGCTCTATTTTTTGCCTCTGAGAAGGCATTAATAACCTGCTCCCTGGTGATGAGAGGAAGAGGGGCAGGTGCTGGGAATGTCCTGGTTTACTGATGGGGGATGGGGGGGGTGAAGTTTTCACTGAACTTGTCTGCCAGCAGGTTGGCTATATCTATGGATTTTGTGTATGAGGTATTCTTGGCCACCAGTTCAGAGCAAATTTGCATGTTGCCTTTGATATTGTGGATGTATGCGAAGAAGGCCTTGTGATTGTCCTTAGTGGATGTGGCTAATTTGGACTCAAAGTTAACCATAGAGGATTTCACCAGTGACCTTATTTGCTTTTTCAGACAAAGGAGAGATTGCTTCCAACTGGCACCTACTCCTTCTTGGTCCTGGCCAGCAATTTTTTTCCTTTTATTATATAGTCTGTTTATTGCTACTGTCCACCTTCCTTGAGGAAGATGATTTGGTCCTATCAGTATTGCTGAGTCCAAGAAGTTATACAGGTGCTCATATAGTTTTTTGGTGTAGGCTTGGACATTAGTGCTTGATTCAACTGAATGCATGGTGGTTGTGAACCTGCTTATACCTGCTCTCAGGAGGTTGTAGTCAGCTTTGGAAAAGTTTTTTTGTTCAACCCTGGCAAGGGAGGTCAGGGGAGATGGTGACTTTGAGAGTGATTGTTTTATGGTCAGATCTTACCAAGGAGGATTACACTGTAGGGGTGCTACAGTGGCTAATCATGTTGGTTAGTACCAGGTCCAGGATATTTTCATCTCTTGTGGGGGTGTCAACCAGCTAATCCAATGCATTGGTATTAACAAAGTCAAGGAATCTCTGGGCATTCATGTTTGAGCTGGAATAGGTCTTCCACTCTATGGTTGGGTAGTTAAAGTCACCCAGGATCAGGTTAGAGGGTTAAAGTTTGATGGATTTAAGTAAGTCCAGATAGGTAGAGTGGGCCTCCTGAGTCATGGTAGGGGGTCTGTAGCTAGCTATGATTTGAGCAGGTGTTTTGTCAATAGTTAACTGCACCTGGAGTGTCTCCTGTGCATCATACTGTTTGACCAGCCTGGAGGTGTGTATGTCTTTGATAAATATTGAAACTCCACCTCCTTTGGCTTTGTAGCTCTCTGTTTGGGGTCTGAAAGTATGGTAGGACAAGTAACCCAGTAAGGCTGGGGTGCTCTCCACAGCTTTGAACCAGGTTTCAGTGACTGCACAAATGTCAGCATTTTCCAGGGCAAGGAATGTTTCCAATGAGTGCAGTTTCATGTTAAGACTCCTAGCGTTTAGCAGCATGACCTTTAAATTTTGTTTAGAAGAATTTTTCACATTGGTAATTTTGTTCTCATGACTTTGCCTAAAAAAAGGCACTATGGGGGAGGCAAGAGCCTTTGCCAGAACACTGAAGCCCAGGGTAGACAGATGAAGGCCATCTCTGGCAAAGCATTGTGGTCTGTCAATCATGTCCTCCCAGGCTGTCAAGTACTGGATCTCCTTGTAACAACTCCAGAAACTAAGCCAATTGCTAAAGTCAATCATTTTCTGTTTGTACTGAGGCATCATTCTGGGTGACAGTAGGATGTTGCTTAAGGATAGGGACATACCTGCCTGGGAAGCTAAATCATGCCTCTCTTCATATAGAGATAGGTACATCTGAAGTCATTCACACCACATAGACTATGACAGAGTTATAACAGTACCTGTTTTTGAGATACTTGAGTGCATGAGTGATATGGCAGATTCTAGCACCTGAAAATCAACTTACCGTGACTTTCCCCTTGTCTAGCCTGGTAAGGGGCACATCTGTCTGTCTCATGATGGAGTCTTCTACGATTGGTATTTTTGGTTTGTGGCTGGACCTTAGAGGCAGTGAGACACAGGCATGTGTATATGTGTGGTGCTTGGTGCGGTGGGTTCTGATGTGCGTGTGTGCTTTTGCCTCGGAGGTCTCTTTTGTTTAGGTATGTTTTTGTTGAGAACCTCCACATATATAGGAATGTACTGTACAGGTGTGGGTGGTGTTAGAGGTGTGCTGTTTGTGGTGTTTATGCAGATAGCCTTCTCAGTGCCAGATGTACTGGCTTGTGATTGAGACAGCAAGGATTCTAGGTTCTTAATGTAATTGCATCTCTTACATATTGTGTTCCTAGGTGGTAGAAGAAGAGGGTTGCCCGTGTACATGAGGCAGTTGCTAAACTGTCTCAGGATGCTCATATCAACAAGATTAGCAAGAGAAACCACAGGAAATTGTCCATACATGGTTATCAGCATCTGTGGAAGAGAGATAAAGGATGGTAGAGTGGGTACTATCAGAATAAAGTACCTATAGGTGTGAGTAGGGCTGGATAAAATTACAGTAGTTGCAAGGGCGGGCATCAGTTACACAGGAATGCTGGTAATGGAAAATAATGCAACTGAGATACCTCACAATGGGTTAAAACAGCGCAGCAGCAGTGCACAATGAGCAAACAAGTGCAACACCCTGTAAACACAGGGTATAAATACCAGAAAAGATGGAAGAATCTAGAAGCTCAAATTACTACCCGATCCTGCTAGCCCCTGCTCTTTCAACCAATCACTCATGCTAGAGAAGGTCAGGCAACCCTGTTGCTCTCACTAACAAAGAAGACAAGACACTACCAGCAGAGGATGGCTGCCAGAAACACAGGAAACTCAACAAGAAAAACAACCATTCCTGGATAACAGCAGGCCTCTATCAAGACTATGCTACCTGACTAGAACACAGAAACCTCACAAAAAAATGCACAGAAAAGCACAGATAGAGCACACACAAACAGAAAATACAACTTCCAGTATGAAAAATCAGTTTACAGTTAAGTAATTCAATAAAAATGCAATTACAGTAATGAAACACCATCTAACAATGAAAATACAGTTAAAACAGTATAAAATGGTACAAAAATGCAGTGAAACAGTAAAAAAAAGCTTTATAGCAGTTCAAAATGTAGTAAATTAGCTGTATGGCACAACTATAATGTTAAGAAGTGCAATTAAATGAACCAAATGTAAGAAAAAACTTATTCTGCTCTTGGAGCCTCATGGAATTTCTGCTTTGTCACAGTGATGAATTACCACTCCTCAGCCTGGTAAAAACAAGCACAGCCCCCTGCAGACACAGGGTTTAAATATTAGAAACGATTGAATAATCTAGATGCTCGAATTATTACCCAATCCTGCTAGACCCTGTTCTTTCAAGAAATCACTCGTGCTGTAGAAGGTCAAGCAACCCTGTTACTCTCACTAACTGTGAAGACAGGACACTAACAGCAGAAGATAGCTACCAGAAACACAAGAAACTCAACAAGCAAAACAATCAGGCCTGGATAACAGCAGGCCTCTATCCAGACTATGTTACCTGACTAGAACACAGAAACCTCACAAAAAATGCACAGTAAAGCACAGATACAGCACACACAAACAGTAATGAAACACTATCTAGCAATGAAAATACAGTTAAAACAGTATAAAACATTACAAAAATGCAGCGAAACAGTAAAAAAAAACTTACAATAGTGCAAAATGTAGTACATTAACTGTATAGCACAACTATAAGCATTAAGAAGTGCAATTCAATGAAATAAATGTAAGAAAAAACTTATTCTGCTCTTGGAGCCTCAGGGAAGTTCTGCTTTGGCACAGTGATGAATTGCCACTCCTTGGCCTGGTAAAAACAAAGTTTGATTTCCATTCCCACTTCTTTCCAAAATGTTTCTGCTGCACTAAACAAAGGTCATTATTTGAAGCTGATAAACAGAACAAATATGTATGTAGTCCCATGTATGCAGACTTATACATATAGAGCCAGATTCATTAAAGCCTACACTAGGTGTACACGGTATGTATTCAAGAGCATTCTTATCACATTGTTTTGTGCATTTTAGTCACTCAGAAAGATTACACTAAGTGCACATGTAGACTACAGTTTCTGGTAACCTTAATGAATCCCTGTCAATATTTAAAACTGAAAGAATATCAGTAGGAAGATTAAAATTAGGAGGAAGAAGGTACAACTTACGTCTGTTGTGTGTTCACTTAGAATGCTGTATGCTTAGTGTAGGCATTATTGAATCCTGGGGATAGTCAATTTCAAGGAAGTCTATACCTTGTTCACAACAAGGGATATATAATCTTAGTGTGCAGTTTTTATATATCATTTGATAAGCATGAGTATTCTTTCTTACTTTCTTGTCTGTCTGGTTCAATGATGTTTAGGGCAAGCCAACCATAACAAAGCTGTAAGTTAGAATAGGAATACCAAACTGATTTATAACTTGAACTTGTTCCAGGATGCCAAGGAAGTTTCTACTATCAGCTTTAATCTTCTTTGATCTTCAGATGTATTCCTTGCTGAGCTTTGTTATTTTCATTTATTAATTTGTTTTTATTCCTGACTCTTAATCTATTCCCATATATATATATATATATATATATATATATATATATATATATATATATATATATATATATATATATATATATATTCATATATATGGTTTAATATCATTTTTTTGAGGTGGACTCAGTTGAATGGTCATATTATCAACTCACGTCTGTGAAAAGTCACATTGCTGAATTCAGATAAAGCCAAAATACACCCCGAATTCGAACTAGGAGCACGCATTACCATGGGTTGAGATTTGTACTTCGGCAATATTGTAGTTTGACATTGTCAAAGTTCGAGTTCCAGACTTTGCACAAAGTGGATTCGACCAAGATGACTTCAATAAAATGACAGTAAACCATAAAATATATATATATATATATATATATATATATATATATATCTATATATAAAATCGATGATCAAAGTTTCAAAACTTTGAACATCATATGGCCAAGGACCAGATGATCAAAGTTTTGAAACTTTGAACGTTTTGAATGGACATCAACATACAGCACTTAATGGGAAATTTGCCATTTTCCTCACTGTAGTGCGATCTTGGAGTTGGTATATTTAAGTAGCACGGGGTGTGGAGGGTACGAGGGGAGCTTGCACCCCTGCATAAACATAAAAGAACTTTTTTTCTGTTTTTATTTTTTTTTTTTTTACTTGGATGTTTGAAGTTTTAAAGCTTCAGTCATCTGGTCCTCAGCGGTATGATGTTCGAAGTTTTGAGAAGACTTCGATCATCTGAAGTAGAGTCATATATATATATATATATATATATAGAGAGAGAGAGAGAGATACACACACGCGCACACATAAACACACACACACACACACACACACACACACACACACACACATACACACATATAAAGTAGTGTCACATGTAGATATTTAAGAGGAGTCCTTATTCATTTGTATAAAGCATTTTTTCACAGCTACCATTGGGAAGGTTCAGAGTTATTAAAGAGTCGAAGAGTATTGTCAGACAACCTGCGTAGGTGATTTTATAGGAATGAGAGATGTACTAATTGGTTCACTTAGAAAGTAGCTGATTCATGGAATACACTGCTGAATAATATTAAAGCAACCACTAGCACAGACATTTTTAAGATCAATTAGAACTGCAGAAGAGTTACGGAGGGATGATTTATATTTTTAACAGTAGATGTAGTGGAGTTCTTTACCTGTATACCTAAGGTAGAAGGTCTTGAAATATTAACACAAAGAGATATTTCTTTACTTATGAACTTGATGGATATAATTATATCCAATAATTTTATGCTTTTTGAAGGTGAACTCTACAAGCAGATCAAAACAGTTGCTATGGGGGGTTCCTGTGCACCTTTTTTTACCAATTTGGTTATGTGGGCATGGGAATTAAAATATGTTTTCCCCTCCCAGTTCTATCCATTGTGTAAGATGTATCTGAGATTTTTTGGATGATCTGTTTATTATCTGGCAAGGTTCTGTTAGACAATTGAATCAATTTATAGAATACTTGAACCACACAACTCCTTTTTTTTAAATTCACCTGTTCATATTACACCAGTGGTGCACAACATTTTTGTGGGGAGGGCCACCTCAAAACATAGTAAGTCGTTAAGAGTTAACAATTGGTACAGGTGACTGGCATTTTTACTTAAGACTACACAAACAATGTTCTTCTCCTGCTGAATAAAACAATACTACTCTGTCCAGTCATCATGAAATTGCCTGTTTTCTACGTTAACTTTGCGTTTAACTTTATTCTGGATTGCAGCTATGACTTATTACAAACTCTTGCAGAAAGTTACTACTGTTTACAGACAAGTTATAAACAACAAATAATAGTTACTTCCATGGCTAAAATTAGAGGTGTGCACATCTACAGTCAATTAGGTAAGTAAGCATGTGCTGGAAAGTTTGCATGATTGGAATAAGGCATAGCCTTTTTCCACTTTTTTAAAAAAATTTTGCGGGCTGGATGGTGTAGCGTCATGGGCTGGATTTGGTCCATGGGCTGGATGTTGTGCACCAGTATATTACATGGATTGTATAAACTATTTTATATTACATGGATTGTATAAACTGTTTAGACACTATTTCAATCCAGTATATTCAGGAAACTCACCTTTTTGAATGCATATTTATTTTTTTCACAATTCTCATCCCTACCACCTCAAATATAATTTAATCAGAGGTCAGTTTATTTGAGTGGTCAGAATGACATCTCACAAGGACAGATTGGAGCAATAAGTTGGTAAACTTGAACATATGTTTATAAAATGAGGTTATCCACCACCTATGGTTAAACAACTAAGAACAGAACTATACAACAAATGGGTTAATAAATATGCACCCTATCAGGATGTGGCCCAGTGACACATGATAATATATTGAACATGTCTGGTGTTAATGGGCATGAAAACCAGGGAAATTTTAATCCATTTGAGTGAGCCTTGATTTTACCTTACAGTGTATGTTCTGACAAGGTGAAACAGCTTATTGGTAGGAACTGGATAATGTTCAGAAGTAACAAAGAATTATTCAGGATTCTAGGGGAATCCCCAAATTTTGTATATAGAACAACAGCTAACTTTAAGAAATTATTTGATCTTGAGTAGACAAGCAGGAGGTATCAACAACAAAGGTAACCAATGCTGTGGTAGATGTCAGCAAAATTAGTTTATTATTCAGGAACATGAAATATTTTTAAATGTCTTGCACAGACGCTATGTTATTTTATCTTATGGGAATTGTAATACCAGTGGATTAGTGTATATAGCCAGATGTGATTTATGTCCAGCATTTTAAATTGGTAAGACCAAAAGGCCCCTTATAAAGAGGATTTATGAACACTGGTATGACATTAAAAAACTAACACCAGTAGTGCACTTCGTAAATGTTCTATTATTTGAGTGAATTTTAAAAAGTTCCATTTTGAGATTTTGGAAGTACTGTCCTGTGATCCTTGGGGAGGAGCTTATGAGACTAAGCTGGAAAACAGAGAGCTTCACTGACAGTTGAAGTTAAATGCAAATGTTTTTCCTGGTATCAATTCTACCAGTTTATTCTTGCCAGTTTTAAAATTAAGAAATGCTTTCAAAATTAAGAAATATCAAGCTTTGAATACCCAGGGAGAGTTTATTGTTTTCAGAATAAGGTTCATATACATTATTTTATATCATCTGCACATTGGAGTAATTATCTTTATTATTAGGATTCTTTATATTTTTTCACTCAATATTAATATACGTGTTATTTTCTAAACCATTTTTTTTTTACTTGAAAACAATGATTGTTGTATAGATTTTCTCAGTAGTAACATTATGTGTGTTTACAATTGTTGTTGGGTTTTAGTAACCTGATTAGTTGATAGTACCAAGACAGTAACTTTTTAAACTGTGGGAACCTGGGGTTGTATTTTAATTCCTTTTTATATTTTTTATAAATGTTTCACATTTTATTCATTTTACTCACTAGCTCACTAATTTTATTTTTATGTGGAAGGCACTGTCTTTAAGATAGCATTAACTAATTGATTCCTTTTCATGTAACATTCATCTAGTAATTAAATGAAGCAAAAAAAAAAAGGATCAAAATTTTGTTCTGATGAAGTACTGAGGGTATTCTGAACAAAAGTGCATGATAAAAGAGCATACCATTTGTATGTACTAAACTATATTTTTGTACACAATAAAGGATTTACTTTACATTTGGCTTGGATCTGTTTTTTGACTGGAGAAGACTCACACAATTGCCCAAGGGTGCAGATTGTTGTTTCAAGTTTTGGTTTTGTGCCTCAGGACCTTTTTTATTTATTTTTAAGAACAATTTGGACACTTATGTGAATGACTGTTTTGGTATATTGGCAGGCTAGGAGGGCATTATTGTCTGTGCCTAAAATATCTGTATGGATTTGTGGTTGGCTATAATGACAGTGCTTTTCATATTGGTACATACTTCCAGATCACCTTTGTTTGCTGTTTAAAATTTGTCTTCAAAGTGCAACAGATTTGTTTTGATTTCTGTCAGGCAGGAATCATATAAATTACTTTGCCATCCTGTTTTCTATAGCATTCTTTATTTTTGTTTTGTTAACTAAAAATGTATAGGAGTACATACTGGCATTTAAAATAAAAACAACAAAATATGACTGCCCATCAAGATATTTAACAAATAAATTAATTATTTAATTGATAGTGATTTATACTTCATCAGAATAGTTGTAAACATTAAATATTTTAATTTATAACATTACCTATCATCAAATCAAAACATGTAAAACTTTAAAAAGTTCATATGGATTAGTGGTACTTCATATGGATTAGTGGTAAAGCATTTCATAAAATGCATATTATATATTAAAACATATTAAGATATTAAATGTTAAATATAAAAGAGATATATAAAAAAATAAAAAAACTATATATTTGAAAAAACATCACTTAAATACTGTCAACTACAATGAACACTCTGCCATAAACAAACTACATAATGAGCAACATATTGATTTTTTATTAAAAAAAGTCTAAAATAAATTTTATAATTTAGATGCATGCATCTCCAAGACCCCCTTGATAGAAACTGCATTTAAACGTGCTCCCAGATTTAATAAAATCCATATAGTCACAGTATAAAGCCTACATGGAAGGTACCATGGCCGTGTATGTGGTACCCCCTCAGCAGCACGTCATGCATATTAATGAAGGTGCATTACTGAGGGAGAGTCATGTAACACGGTTATTGAATCAGTGTAGGGATTGTGTTACTGTGTCTGGAGATGAGTAATACACCCCCTGCATTGTGAAAGTGCAGTATATCAATGTATGCATACGTATTAAATTACATTTTTTTTATGTTTGTACGGCACGGTGTGGAGCAATTAACACGTGCCAGATATCTAAAAATAGAAACCAGATACATTTACTTATGATTGCAAAGGTCAAGTTTAAGCATAGCTGGGTTGGTTTGCTCACTGGTAAGTGATGCAAAGCATTGCTAAGCACTGGCAGTTGAAACACTGCTCAGCTCAGCTAAACCAGTTTGTCCGGTGCCAAGTGATGTGCCACATTTTTAAAAATGGACCAATGATGTGCAAGGGCAGGAAAACAGGCTTATTTAAGTGCAACAGGCTGGAATATAGCATAACCTGTTAGAGTTTGAACCATGCAGGAACTATGGTAGGTGTTGGAGAGGGTGTGTGCTCCTGGATGCAGTGGTGGGGCATTCTGGAGTCCAGGGTCATGGTTGGAATCCTAGTGAAATACCATGATGTCCTGCTGCTGCAGGGCTAGTACCAGGGTTTGGAGTATAAGTTGGAAGCCTGGGACAAGCTGACATATGATCTCACCAGTGCAACAGGTATCCCCTACACAGGTGAGCAGGTCCATCACCATTTTGATGATCTAAAGTGGCGGAAGAGGGGACTTTTGGACACCTGGGTCCAGGATGCTTGGGATGGGAATACCACACAAGTTTGTATGTACTCTTAGCATTGTTTTTCCAATACCTAATCTGAATATGTGATAGACAGATATGCATAATGGTGTGCTTCTCTCCCTACAGCTGTAGAGGAGAGAGCTCACAACCTAGAGGCCATTGCAGGGTGCCTGGCCAGGTTGTGCTGTGAGTGTGGTGAGCACAGATTAATTTGCCATCTATAGTCAAATACACAAGATAGAGTAATTCAGTCACTGCCAATAGGTACATACTGTACAGATTTGTGTAATGCAATGAATGTGGACGTAGGGCTGTACTGCATAAACTGTCTACTGCAAAGTATAGTGCATTAAAGATTAAAGCACTAAACCTAATAATGTTGATGAAATAAAGATTCTACTGCAATAATTGTGGAATTATAGCTGCATTGCAACACCTTCATTATCCCAAATGTTGTTTAATAAATACTTGAAAATATGACAATAACTGCATGAAGGTACCCTTAATCAAGCTGTGTTGTGCAATATGTGTGGAAATTTTTGTTCATGACATCTGCTCTGAAATAACAGCACAAAGAACACCACTAACTGACTCAATGTGGGCTAAGAAAGAGTGTTATGCTAAACTGTAGATTTAGAGCTGTACTACAAGAGATATGCATTATGAGATTTTCTGCACAAACATCTGAAGCAATACCAGGAACACTCACGGTTTATCTTGTATATCAGGATTGTCTTATGTTAACCATTGCATTTCAGCTACATGCATTCCTGCTCTGAGGTATGGTGCTGCAGGCAAGTACGAAACTGTAATAGCTGTAGACTGCAAATATACTATCTGCAACTGTATATGGGTCAGGTTGCCAACTCAATACTCCAATATGGTTTGTACACATCACAGATATTTCCACCCACTAAGAGTTTATTGTGCACACCTGCATTCTATGTATTAATGGACAGTTTACCTAGTATCTCTGGCATGCATGAATCTCATGCATGTGTGTTCAACTGTCACTGCAGTCTTGTATAAAACTGTACTACTATTAGAAGGTCATATTCTGTTTCTAGGTGAGTTCTAGGCAAATATCAGGCAGTCAATAGGCAGCAGTGCCTCAGTAGCTCAGGTTGTTAAATGCTGTGTCTGATGTGAATTTTGTCACACGCAGACCAGGGTATGAATCCACTGACAAGTACTAATAAATATTACTGAATCAGTTATGTATTTTAACAGATTTTCCCCCCACGGGCATTACAGGTAAATGGGTGCAGTAGCCCTTATTATGTGTTAATAATTTGTGTGTTCAGAAGTAACAGACTGTTAACAGCATTGATCAGGAATGTGATAAGATGTCTGGAAATAAAGACAACTGGTACAATACTAATAAAAGATATTAAACTAAATAAAATGTATAATCTTGGTATGGCCATGTGCCTGGTGTGTCTGTGTATGTTTTCTGACAGTCTAATACCTGCTAAGGACAGCATGATAGTTGTTAACTCTCTGTACTGTACACGATACATGTCTCTCAAGTGTCACGCTGTAACGGACTGTAATCCCTGTCACCTAATCCCTTTGTCACAGATCTATCATCGACATAATTATGTCAATAGCACAGTCACACTACATCAGCGCACAATACACCTTGGTAGTCATATAGGTCCTCCTGACATGTAATAGTCCTCTGTAGTTGTGTACCTGTAGGTGTTACAGCTTGGCCCATATTGTCCCATGTGGATAGCGTGAGAGGTATGTACGTGCTACAGCAGCTATAGGTCACTGTTATACATAAAGGAAGGGCAGACCTGTAGAGTAATTAACAGTACTGTTGTAAACTATATAGCCTATACTGGTACTAATGGACTGTACTCCTCTCTCTCTCCACCCCTTATTTTCATCATAATTTATTATTGTTATACATCGATTATGGTTTACTGTTAACAAATGTTGTTCTCTAAATGGTATGTTGGGCTTTGTGTTTTATTATTGTTATGCAATACAATGGTTACACACTAACATAACATGTTGAATTACCTATGTTGTTGGCCTTATTCCATAACTGTTACTGGGATGCTGTTACTATACTGTTATCTCACTTATTACTGTGTTCCATATACTATGCAATGTTATATTACTGGGTTATTTGCAATGTTCTGGCATGCTGTTATAATTAACATATATTATGTTCATTACTAACCTATACAGATTGAAATACCTCAACACCACAGCTTGACTGTGTAGGCCGGTTCCTGACGATCCACCTACTCTACCTCAGCCGACCATGGCACTGGGTCCCAGCACATCTGGGAACCAAGCCGGTAGTGCCTCCTCCGTTGGCCTGCACCACCTATGGGTGGAACTGCCTCAGGGGACAGGGTCTGTCACCCCTGGGAGCCTGGGAGGAAGGGAGGGTTGTCACCAAAGATCAGCTACCAGTGATGGTGCATAGGATAGTGCATTGTGGTTATATGGATCACCTACACTGGGTTGAGGGCAGACTGGCCAACCTGGAGGGGAAAGTTGGCCCCGCACCCAGCCTCCAGCACAGCCACCTTTGGGCTAATGAAGGAGCAGTGTTGATTGCCAATGGATGGGGAGCTCAGTCACACTGCTGCCACCTGGGGGCACATGGATCTCTGATACCACAACACTCTCCCCATTCAAGGTGTTTATTCTCCTCATATGTCACACACTGCCCCTGTATGCTGTCTTATCTGTGTTGTCTGTCTACAAATGCAACCTCTCCTACCCAACTTACCTCCCCACACATACCTGTATCCCTTCCCCAACTTTCCACTCTCTCCTAAAAAAAAAAAGGGCATGTGCCCCATAAAATATATTGCCCCATACATAGCTCTCCATTTCACACCCACTTCCACTGGATACAATTAATTATTACATTAATTAATCAACACAGTTTTGTTGCCCTCACCCCTCTCTCTGGTGTGTGAGGCTACAAATTCCAAATTCTGTACAACCTGCACAGCTGTTGCTGTACTAGAAATGGAGAGCTATGGTCCTTTCATACACCCTTACTGCGCATCCCTACCTGCTTTCAGTATGTTTTCCCCCTGCTTGACCCCATTTCACCACTTTCTTATAACACCTTTTTTCTTTTCTTTTGTTATACTTAGTGTGGGTTTAAGTGGAGCTAAGCAGTGTGGAGAGCTGTGCAAACCCACGCAAACCAGTGTAAAACTGCTTAAAAGTGCCTTAATCATCTTATGTGCTTCTGACAGTGTTAGGTACATCTGCAAAATAATCACCCTTGCCACATCTCAAACCCTGGCTCCTGACAATTACAGTACAGTGCATTAGCCCACTAGGCTACTCAGCTCTGAATAAAAACAGGTGTTTCCACCAACATATCCTGATTGCCACTGACACACTGCAAGTACATGTAATGGAGAAATTGGCAGTGTACATGGGCCTGTGATGCAGACACTACACCAGTACACAGCCAAATAAATAATAATGGATGCACATGAGGCCTGGGATAGCAAGTATAGCTGGCAACTGTACAGTCTGTACAGTTGACAGCTATACCTGAGATAACAGGTATAGCTGTCAACTGTACAGAATGTTGCAGAATGTCCACAGTTGTGCCCCCTAGGTTTGGTATGGTTTTCATATGTGTCTACTAAACTACTGGCAAGTCATTAAAGACTGAGATTAGAAGATCTTGGCAACCATTCAGTGTCACACCTCATACTCATCAGTAAACACATGCTAATTCAATTCCGGTGTCACAAACTGTATGCATGCCCATATATCTTGCAAATACACCTGCTGCAGCAATCAATCAGTGGCTCAGTCTGTTAAATGTCTTGCATGTAGTACAGTTTGCCACCCACAGTCCTAGGTTTGAATCCAGTGTGCTGCACTTCAGTTACATTCTTGTGAATACAGCAAATAATGACTGAGTCATGCAATTGTCACCAAAATAAGTTGCTGCTTCTGAATTAACTGCTACACATGTTAGCAAGTCAAAAGCCTGTAGGTAGGGACACACTGCACATATTCATATAGCCTACCTATATCTCACCTACTACTCTCTGATTGGCACTGTTACATAACAGATGTACCTTAACCACATGCCTTGACTGGACTGCTATGGGTACCCTCAACCTGGCTGTGCCGTAACAACAGAGCTGACACTGCTCCCTCAGTGATACATACAGCTTGCTGTCCTCCAAAGTGTTCACACTCCCCACTATGAGTTTTAGGCAAAAAGAAGCAGCTGCAGACTGCCACATATGCAGCTGTATGTTAAGCTACCTGCCACAGACCTACCATACCTCACAACCCCCTAGAATAAGGGATCCACACAACACTGATACATAAAGGGGTGGGGCAAAGGTCAAGTGACAGGGACATGTGTCACAGTCTGCCCCTACAAACATTCAGAATTTATAGACCAGCAGCAACTGCAGCAGCATGCATATGCTGATGGGTATGACGCCTGACACTCATATGTCTCTTCCCCCTTACTGACCTCAATCCACAATGTTTAACACTGAACTGCCAAATAATCACAACGTCATTTGACAATGGCCAAACATAGCATGCAAAACTGTGGACATACCTCATAAATCTCAACCGTGAACAGTATTTGTACCTACTCTTTGTGATGCTGTAGTCTCCACACCTCACTAATGTCCATCTCACAGACTAACAAAGGGGCCAAGACCTACATGAAGACTTTAAGTATTGCACTGTTGTGCCATGTCATTGGCTAATGAAAGTGCTACCCATGTGTTCTGGATGCAATTAGCAAGTCTGAGCCATGGACTGGTGCACATGCAATCACCTATTATTGAGCATTACCTACAAAAGGCATGCAGCTGCCTATGGAACTTGTTTTACCAAGACAGACTGTGATTTTGGAAGCATTTTTCTTGAGGATTTGTACATAAAAAGATTACATCACTCTACCAGGTATTTAATACAAGTCCCCATATAATGGGATGCAGATGTGAGGATGCAGTTATGGGAAATAGGGATTACAACAGTAGACCTGTAGTACATCTCTGGGAATGACATGTTGGTGATAGAGTGCTGTCCAACAACTATAGGCATGCCTCTCAACTATGCCTGCTGTGAGTTACATCACAGCTGTGGCATTCTCACTCCCTCCTACAATGGCTGGCTCCTGTATGAATTCTACTGGATTATGTATCAGACATATTGACAGTAAGTAAGGGTGGACACAGCTGTCATATCACATGATGTACTGTCATACAGCTCCTCTCAGTCTGTGAATGTCACACAGGCATAGTTCAGACATTGTAAAGGTTTCCCTGACTGTCACAGATGTATTCTGGCTAGGTCACAGTTTAGTCGACATTCGTATGTCAGTGCTTGAGAGCTATGGCTAACAAACCTGGCAACCCCCTACAGTAGGACATCAAGTCATAGCCATCATTACTGTGGGGACACAGGCCAAACCTCAGCAACAGAGTGGACATATGGGTTATCCAAATTAAGAGTATGAATAGAGTAACAGATATTACTGTAGCAGAACTGTTTATGCGGGTGCTGGCATGTGACAGCCAGATTCTCTATATTCTGAGAACAACTATCAGTCATTGGCCAACCGCTTGCCAGACATCCAAAAGATTCTCCCAAAAATACCACATATATCAGGCACACATACACATTCAGCAAACATCTGTGTACTGGATAGGTATGACACCTACAGGGTGGACATACTACAGCAGGTTTACATTGCTGTCTGTCATTGTGGTACACTGATGTTGCTGGACTGTCCCCATATAGTTGTAATAACACACACCTGTGTGTCTGACAGTGGCCATAGGACATAATAGTGTCACTTTGCCCACAGGGGACACACCATGGCATTGATGGGTGTGCAGACATACAGCATACTCTGTCACGGCACACAGGGACACAACCAGCATTGCTACTATGTTGGTGATAGTGACATACATAGTGTGTTGATAGACTGTGGGGTATGGCATGGGATATAGTAGTGAATAGTGCAGACCAATTTAAATACGCACGGTCTGTACATAGAGGATATCAACGTATCTAGTCCTGTGATGTGTTCCCCTCTTGTTGTCTTTCAGAAAATATGTACAGAAGGAGAAAACCACCATTTTCAGAGGCTGAAAATAATGTCATCCTGATGGCCTCAGACTGAATCTCAACATTCTGCTGTCCAGGATTCACCAGCGTCATGAACAACGTGTAGCACTGTGGGCTGACCTCACTGCAGCAGTCAATGAGGTAGGCCTACAGGACAGAACCTATGAGCAGGTTTGACACCGGGCAACAGACATGGTGAATGCTGCATGACAAAGGGCTGCCTCTGGCCAGGGTCTGTGCTGCCACCGGTGGAGGGCCTCCAGCAGAACAACCAGTCTCAGCTGTAGAGGGCTTCCTGGCAAACCTGGGAACAACCACCAGCTCCCAAGCATCCATCACCACGTACATCATGGAGGTGGGTGCCACAGCATCCACAGCAGAGGAGCATCCAGGTAAGCTTCCTGTGTTCATAACTGTAATACTGTATCAGTCAATGTGGAAGCCTCTGCATACCAGTACATGGGTCTCAGAATGTCAGCAAAATAGGAAGTATTACATTATTTTATTATTTATTTATTTTACATTTGTTGACCAGGATGGTCTAACTGGATGCATGTCCATTTTCAGTAGAGTCCCGGCGAGATAAGCTCCAAGAAGTTACATTAGTACAACTATTCAGGTAAAGATTATTATACAGATAAAAACTTAAGGTTTCAACAGTTCAAACATTTACACAGTTTAAACATAAATTTAGGTAAGAAGTTATGGTACAGATACATACTTAAATTTTCAGCAATTGCAAAAAAAAACAACTAGCACAGTTTGTACAGAAATTGTTGGAAGCAATTAGATGAGGTATTTTACTCTCTATTTACAAAAACTTGGCTATACAAGGTATATAGGGTAAGATATGTCTTTGTAAAGGATAAGTAATAGGTGGAAACTGACAAAAGTCAGAGCAGATATAAGGTCTCTAGCAAGAGAGAGAAGGGAGCCAGATAGGATTAAAAAAAAAACTATACCACCAACAGCAACGAACAAGCCAACCTTTTAGCCAGATAGGATTAGTCTGGATTTGTACAGGGACATAACCAATGGGTTTTCAGATAGAGTTTCAGATTGTGCTTAAAAAGTGTAAAAGAAGACTGCTATGTAAGTTCATAAGGGAGTTGGTTCCATTTTTTTCCCATTGCATTAGAGAACAAGGCATCTCCTGCCATGTTTTTAGATTTACATGTTGACACAAGTAGTTTATTAGACAATCTAAATGTTTTGAGGTTTTTATATTGGTTAATGAGGCTGGAAAGAATTGGGGTGTTAGTGGGTTGGTAGAGGGTCTTGTGGGCAATGGTGAGTTGGTTATAGTGAATCTGATTCTGGAGCTGTAGCCAGCCTAATTGTTTCAGGTTATAGCAATGATGGGTCCTGAAAGAAGAAGCAGTGGCAAATCTGGCAATGTTGTTATATGAGTTGGTCAGCTTGTTCAGGTTATATTTTGACAGGTTTGTATATATGGAGGAAGCACAGAGAAGTGTGGAGATAAGTTGGGAGTGGGCAATAGTGGTTCTAGCTAGTGGAGAGAGAAAGGGTTTAATCCTGTAAAGAGATCCTAGTTTCTTGTTAACAGTGTTTATGGTATTGTTGATGTGGGTATCAAAGTTCAGGTTATCAATAGTTACCCCTAAAAGTTTAGTTGTTGGATCAGGAGATATGAGTATGCCATTGTTGGATGAAATTAAGAAACTGAGTGGGAGTGACTTCCTGGTAGGAGTAAACAGCAAGAGTTTGGCTTTTTTGGGGTTCAAGAGGAGACAGCGTTGTAGAAACCAGTTTTCTGTTATACTAAACATTTTTTGGGTTAGAGTCTGTAGTTGGGATTGAGATTTATCTGAGCAGATTATTGTCGAATCATCTGCATATTGTATGCAGGTAGCTTGGGAAATAGCTCGGTTTAGGTCATTGATAAATACTGAGAAAAGGAGGGGGCCTAATACGGAGCCCTGGGGAACACCTAAGGTAACAGGGAGATGGGATAATAGGTTGTTGTCCCATAGGACAGCCTGTTGTCTATTGTCTAAGTAGGACTGGAACCATTTAGTAGCCATTGTATAAGTAGATCATGCTACTAATAAGTAGAACATTAGCTACTGTATATGTTGATGTGCGTACATATTACCCTGTAACAATGCCACATTTGGTATTGCTGACAATACCTCTATGCAGTCTTCTATACAGGAGGCAATCACTCACAGATGCCTGTTCACACACAATATGGAAATGGGACATACCTGAGGCATTGATACTAGAACTGGCATAGTATGCTTAAGACGGGTGCACTGTGATTTAGTGTAGGTCTATTGCATACACTGGCATATTGCTTATCGTACAGGTGTTTAATACTCACAACATTAACCAGATGTAGCTGCAGTGCATGTTATAAAGAGCCTGTCTTGTCTGTGTATGTTGTAGTCTGCTTGTGTGTTGTGCGTGGGATGAGAAATAAGATGTGGTATGTGTAATGCAGTTGTGGCTCCTCACCTGTAGGTGTGTGTCGATTACCATACATAATAGTGGAGGTAGTAATGCACTTATTTTGTCTTCCCTCTCACAGCTGAACGTGGGGGGTTGGAGTCTGTCCCCCTCACAACCTGATGTCAGTGTATCATCAGACTCTGATGATTATGGTGGCCATAGTGGGGCACAGGTGGTGTTGTTGGGAGCTGAATCTGTTACATGGGTTGACATGCCACTTCCTCCCCCAGTGTCCCTGCACATAGTCAGTATGCCCACACATACCTAGTCCTCTGTGGCCACAAATATCAGACAGAGTGTGGTGACATTGAACAGGAGAGTGTGGCAACTATGGCATCAGTGAGTGTAGACACTAACCATAGCCAGAGAGCTGGCTAGGTCCCACACAGCCAGATTGACAGGGGTGCTCAAAGAAGGACTGCTGCCAATCCACCACCTGTAACAGGTGTCACATCATGGGTCACTCGACACATGGTGTGGTCCATCATGGAGGCACAGGCATGTTCCAAACGCAACACCAGAAGGATGCTCAGGATCATGGATGCATCACTGTCTAACATCTGTGACTCCCTCCACCACATTGGTGATGCCATGCATCATTTCACTGATGTAGTGGACAGACGGTGAGGTGAGACATTGTCAGTCCTTGACAACACATTGTCTGTGCTAGAACATGTGGTGGGAGTAGGGCGTCAGACACTTGGCCATAGGTCAGCAACAACATCCGCTGAGAGTCCACATGGCAGTGCACACTCATGCTCCTGTAGTTGCAGTACCGCCAGCACCAAGTAAGAGAGGGTGCTGTCCACACCACGACATGGCAGGCCATGGGGACATGGTCCTGGGTGGTCCCATGAGGGACACAGGCCTAGCAAACACCACTCACCATCAGTGACTAGTACCGCATGTGACCCTGGGCATGGTGGTGCCAGTACCACTCCTGCAGAGTCAGTTCTTGTGTTCATGGCTGGAGATGGTGAACTGTCCATTCTACCATGTATGGTCCACAAGTGTCCAACATATCCATGTGTAGGGCTAGCACATAGCTTGACTGTGCACATGCACACATTAAAAACATCACTGTCACATACAGGTCACCAACAGACACACGTGGCAACTCTCCATGGCCCAGCTGACCAGCACCCCTTCCTGACTCACACACATGATGTCAACTATTTGGCACAGCATAGATCTCTGGCACCCCCACACCACACCCTGTGCAAGTGATAATGCCTGTGCCTCATCCCTCACCACACCCTGTGCATGTGATGATGCCTGTGCCACATCCCTGACATCCATACCATCGATGCAGAGACATGCAGATATGTGTCTGATGCACAGGGTAGTGCAGTACTGTTATGCCATGAAAGGTGCTATATGCTGGCATGTGTCATGAGTACATATCGAAGTGTTTGTACCTTTGTTGCATCATGTTAGATTGGCAGTAATGTTGCAGACTGACAGGTGTCTCTCAAAGCTTTGTATGTTTCTGTTCCAGGGATCTGAGTGGCTAAGCTGTGGAGACTTGGCAGCAATACAGTGGCTCAGGATGGCATGGCAGCAAAGTGGAAATACGACAACAGCAAAGTATGGCTGTATATGTACATGATTACCTAGGTGCATATGTGTAGAACAGTGTGTCAGGACAAGGGGGTGGACCACATAATTCTGCATGCATATCCAGTGACAAGGCATGCTACCCTTGATATGTGTCACCTGGGTGTTCTGTACCTACAAATGTAGGTGGTGGCAGATACCATTTATGCCTAGGTAGATGTGGGCTATTTAGGGCCAGAAGCTACTCACAGGGCCTTAAAATGTATAACTATTGCACACACATGGGTGAGACAGGCACACTGCTGCAAGGGTATATATTTACACACACAATCACAAACTCACAGAGTTGCCCTTATTGAGATTAGGACCCCTACCCATCTAGTAATATACATACATAATAACACTAAGTATTTATCACATGTGCCACGGAGCTTATCTGTTATGAGATTGACATCCAGTGCTGTTAAGGTGGATAACATCAGCAGGCCTTGTAAAGGAGGCCAATGGGGGGATTGACAGGTAGGCACAGGGCCTTACAATGTATAACAATTGCACACAGACAGGCATGACAGGCACACTGCTGCAAGGGGATATACACACACTCACAGAGTTGCCCTTATTGAGATTAACTCATTCACTCTAGTGGAGCTCAGGAATTTTGCACTGTAACTTCCAATGGGTAGAGCCTAAGCCTTTAGACAGAATCAAATTATGTCTTCACATTTCAAACAAATGTTCATATCTCTGGAACCATAGGCATTATAAAAGAAGTATAAATGGCAAACTCTTTACCACTATTTTTATAGTGGTAATATTCTTTAGATTCTAGATCTTAAACCAAATTTTATAAGTTACAGTAAACACAGTAACTGTTGCATTTGTAGTATTTCGTAAACAACTTACAATATCTCAGCAACCACTCCAGTTTCACACATACTGCTAGCATATTATTCATCTAGCAGATAGCTTTCATATGAGGCTAAGGAGTTCGGGTCTATATTGAAAGCGCGAAAGCCCTAGTAACCAAATACATAAACACCGACACATATTCAGCAAACCGCGAATACACTGAACGCCCTAAACCGCAACATTCAAAAGCTCAAACCATAGTTGTCCCACCCCACCACCCGCTACGTACTACCTACCCAAACAAACTAAATAAACACATACATACACTAACCAAAACCATACTTCTAACCCTAAACTAAACTCTACTTCTAACCCTACACTAAATCTTGCATATACCACCATTTATGCACTTACCTTAACCCGCACCTTAACCCTAAGTTCTGTAACTATCGCACACTTACCTTAACAAGCTATACCCAAACAAAATAAATAATCCACACACACATACACTTAACAAAACCCTACATCTAACCCTACATTAAATCTCACATACATTACCATCTATGCACTTACCTTAACCCGCACCCTAACCCTAAGGTCCGTAACTATTGCACACTTACCTTACAGAGCTATACCATGGAAGAGCCAACCATGACGATTCGACGTTCTGGATTTCACGCTTCAGGACGATCGATGTTTATGCGGTTCGATGAAGATGTGTTGGCATTTACGTATTCAGGTAAGTGCATCTTCGAGGATGTAATAGGGAACCAGGAGTTCTGTCTGTGTTACTTGTTTGATGAGATAGTTTGAAAAATGTGAAAATTATATCTATATAAATTACTATCATAAAAACAGTTAATATTTATGTATCTGTACTAGACAGAGGTCACATATTAATGCAGTTGAGTTTTCTATTGTGTAAGCTTTAAGATGAAAATAAAATCCCATTCCAGGTTAGGCAGAGTCCCTCATTGACTCTCTTCAAGAGGAATCTTGATGAGTGGATGGGAGATCGTAGGTTTACCGCGGGTATCACTTCTGTGTCACTGTTAGACAGAGGCACAGTATACTAACCTCGAAAAAGGGCATAGCAAAATTAATTTAAAACGGGTGGCGAAAGCCAAACACACTCTGGCTAGGCTTATAAATGCCCTAGGGCATATAGCCTAGTATGAACCTATGAACCTATAAAATATTTTAAAACCGTGTACACAGCATGGTTTTAGAATTATTGATGCAAATATGACCAAGCAATATTTGATGCCTATAGGCATCAATAGGAGTTAAATGCAGATGCATCTGGAGTCATCACGTGGATGTAATGAGTTAAAACCCCTACCTATCTAGGTAGTATACACTATAACACTAAGTACTTATCGCATGTGCCATGGCGCCTGTTTGTTTTGAGAGTGTCTGCCAGTGCTGTTAAGGTGGATGACATCAGCAGTTGTTGACAGGGAGGTCAATGTTGTGGAGGACGCTAGTCACAAGGCCATAAAATGATTGACAATTGCACAGACATAGGCCTGATGGGTATGTCTGCACTGCTGCATTGGAAATATCTACATACACACACAAGGTGGCTGATGTGAGATAAGAACCTCTACCTACCTACTATTACACACTACACCTCACAGTACAATTTGCATGCGCCACTGGTTACATTTGATGTATATGTGGCTGCAGCCACAGTACTTGTGCGCTATGCAAAGTGGCCTTGTGTTACACAGGCTGTGTGGCCTGCAAAATGAACATGCTTTATGCTGCTATTGTAACTATTGTCATAGCAGTGGGATACCTGTTAATACCACTGCTATGTGTGTATAGGTACCGGTATCACCATTTCTGCCCATTTGCAATTTGCTAGTTGGAGAATTGGCTAGTGACAATATGGCCTGTCCAAGTCCTGTGTTGCAGCCATTGCACATTACACCACCTGCTCACCATTGTCTATCTACAGTGTGAGATTCCACAGGCACAGGGTTCTGTGGTTGGTTGGATTATGTCACCTACCTGGTGAAAGGACTCCCTGCAAACCAAATCCATACAACTCCTCTATAGCATAAAGACTTGCTGTCCTGCTTAATGAACCCTGATCACTAGGAGGCAAGAAAGATTGAAACTTCTATCCTACACTAATATCTTATGAACATACCTACTTGGTGAAAGGACTCCCTGCAAACCAAATCCATACAACTCCTCTATAGCATAAAGACTTGCCGTCCTGCTTAATGAACCCTGTTCACTAGGAGGCAAGAAAGTTTGAAACTTCTATCCTACACTAACACCTTATGAACATACCTACCTGGTGAGAGGACTCCCTGCACACCAAATCCATACATCTCCACTATAGCATAAAGACTTGCCGTCCTGCTTAATGAACCCTGTTCACTAGGAGGCAAAAAGGTTTGAAACTTCTATCCTACACTAATACCTTATGAACATACCTACCTGGTGAAAGGACTCCCTGCAAACCAAATCCATACAACTCCTCTATAGCATAAAGACTTGCCATCCTGCTTAATGAACCCTGTTCACTAGGAGGCAAGAAAGTTTGAAACTTCTATCCTACACTAATACCTTATGAACATACCTACCTGGTAAAAGGACTCCCTGCAAATCAAATCCATACAACTCCTCTATAGCATAAAGACTTTCCATCCTGCTTATTGAACCCTGTTCACTAGGAGGCAGGAAAGTTTGAAACTTCTATCCTACACTAATACCTTATGAACATACCTACCTGGTGAAAGGACTCCCTGCAAATCAAATCCGTACAACTCCTCTATAGCATAAAGACTTTCCATCCTGCTTATTGAACCCTGTTCACTAGGAGGCAGGAAAGTTTGAAACTTCTATCTTACACTAATACCTTATGAACATACCTACTTGGTGAAAAGACTCCCTGCAAACCAAATCCATACAACTCCTCTATACCATAAAGATTTGATGTCCTGCTTAATGAACCCTGTTCACTAGGAGGCAGGAAAGTTTGTGTTATCAAATAAAGTGGTAATATTTAAACACTTGCTAAATATCTGGTGTATGTATTATATGCTACCTTAGCCAGGATACCCAGCAGCCATACTCCTCTCTCTATCCCCTAGCATTTAGATGTTTTATCACTCCTGTGCTGTCTCCTGCAACTATCTATAGGAGCCTTCCCAAACCTTGAAACGTCTCTCTCTGCTCAATTGCCTCTGTTGTTATAACTCTATCTGACAACTAGATGGCATTCTAAACTAGGATAGCACCTAAATCATCCATCCTTCCCTGATCTCCAAAGAATTTAACGTTCTGTCCCAGGATTGAGAACTGTGTTCCTGCCCTATCTCTACACTATACCTGCTACTTTCTGCTAGCTTTACTCTTTGCTACCACTTACCTTCATGACCACTATTACCTATCTCCCTAGACCTACTCCTTCTCAACTAAGGTATCCAGTAGTTAGCTGCTTACTGTTAGGTTTTTGCTGACTTACTTACTAACATGTCTGAACCCGCTCCGTTCGCCCTGTGTGCTCACTCTGCTCCCCTACCCTACCCCCAATTCCCACCCCCAGGGGTCCTAACCATAAACCTGCTGTGGCCACGCCCCCACTCCTACTCAACCAATCTCATCCTCCTACTCATTACATGCTAACTACCCAAACTCACCACTTAGAGATACTCATTACTTCTAGTAGTACTTAATCAATTTACAAACTCTATATCCCAACTTACTACTAAACATTGCAGTACCTCCCCACTCTCTTTCTCTTACAGATACCTTACCCCAATTTATTTATTTACCTAACCTATCACCATGACCTCTATACCCAGATTCAAATACCCACTACTATTCCTCTTAATTGCCATCTTACCTTTACTAACTATAACCTATGTACTAACTAAATATGAACATCTGACCTTGAATAACTTCAGCCAGTCCCTTAAACAAGCAACCCTGACAGACCTACTACCTTACCATAACTACATTAATATTACCTCGACACCCACCTATTTAGTGCCAAAGTTTCATCATTTAATCCACATCAACTATAACCAACCCAAGAAAACAAAATATATACCCTGTAAATTCCTAAATATCATACACAGGATTAAAAATGCTAAACTTTTAGATGGTGACAGCCATCCAAACTCTGGCCCCAACACTGCAACCACCACTAACCCTCTCAAACAAAATCACTCTACTTCTCAAACCGTCACAAAAGTATCAAACTCCCTCCTCATAGCTCACCTCAATATACAGAGCCTAGACAATAAAGTTGCCCACCTCCATGCCCTCTTAGATATCCACTCCGACATCCTTTGCCTAACAGAGACCTGGTTAAAGCCTGCAACACTGGACAATGAAATCACCCCACCAGGATACAATATCATGAGATTAGATCAAATAACCAAAAGGGGTGGGGGTGTAACAATACTATACAAAGCAGATTTGCAATTAACACCAATAAATGTGCAACCACCTTCTATTAGTAGAACAGAAATCCTTATCTCTAAACTCCAAATCAACACCTACAAATCAATGTATATAATATGCGCCTACCTCACTCCTGGTAACAACATGACCATCCTGGAAAATATTCTTTCCTGGCTGTCAACCAACTACCCACAAGAAGCCATTATCCTGGGTGACTTTAATATTGACTGGAATACCTGCATCTCAGACAACCAGACTACCCACATAAACCTTTATGTTTTTTTTTCAAACTATCACCTCCCCCACCAGGATCCATAAACCCAACAACAAAGAAACAACGCTAGACTGGATACTAATAAACAGTCAGCCCCTTTCTTATGATGCAGGAATCCTTCCTGATGATATCAGTGACCACTCACTAACCTACATAATCAGACAAAAGATTAATACTCATAAACCAACCTTATATAAAACCATTCAGTCCAACAAAAACTTTAGCCCTATTAACATCCAAACTGAACTGAAAGCATGTGACTGGTCACCCCTAAAATACCTCCAATTAGATGAAGCTGTATCCTACTTTAATGTCAAATTCTTATAAATCCTAGACCATCATGCCCCATCCCGCTCAATGAGAAATAGGACAAAAACCACTCCATGGCTAACACAAGAGACAAAGCACAAAATTATACAAAGAAATACAATCTGGGCCAAATAGCGAGCAACTAAAAACCCTGCTGATCATCTAACATTTAGACAGTTGAGAAATGCCATCAAAAAGTCTATACTACTAGATAAAAGAAACTTCTATCACAACAACCAACAAACCCATCAATATAAACCTCAAAAGTTCTGGGCAGGCATTAACAGACTCCTCCACCCAGGACAGTCCAAAACTCCCACCTCAACAGGATCCAGCTATGAAAGTCCTAAGCATATTGCTAATGCCTTCAATACCTTCTTTACTGAAGCAGTCCAAACTCTCGCCAACTTACTACCTCCTGTTAGCACATGTCTATCATCCTCCTTGTTGACTTTAACCCCCTCATTTAATTTACAACCAGTCCCAATGTCCCTCATTTGCACTCTTCTTCATAAACTAAAATCTTGCACCCCCTCAGCTGACCATCTACCAGCAGAATATCTACAGATAGCTGCAGCAGCAATATCCTTTCCTATTTCCATCCACTTAAATAGAACCATCACTGAAGGAACAATCCCATCTATCTGGAAAGTCTCCCATATTATCCCACTCCACAAAGGAGGCAACTCAACTGAACTCTCAAACTACCACCCAATAGATTTACTCTCCCCTTTAGCTAAAATTATGGAAAAATGTATCCACCGCCAACTACTAGACCACCTACTGAAAAATAACTTACTAGCTAACTGCCAGCACGGCTTTAGGCCTCACCATAGTACCACCACAGCCCTCCTATTCTTTTCTGACTGTATTAACAATAACCAAAACAACAATACTCTATCCTCAGCACTCTTTATTGACTTATCAAAAGTCTTTGACATGGTCAGCCATCAACTTCTCTTGAATATACTTGGTTCTCTCTCACTAGATATACAGGCTTTACAATGGTTTAAATCCTACCTTGAGAATAGGCAACAGGCTGTGCTCTTGGAAAATAATCTATCCTCTCACCTTCCTATTACCCTAGGAGTCCCTCAAGGTTCTATCTTAGGCCCTCTCCTATTCTCAATTTTCATAAATGATCTCAATCTGATCATTCCTCAAGCTACATGTATCCAATATGCTGATGACTCCACACTAATATGCTCAGCTACCTCTACACCTCAACTTCAGGCCATTACCCAAACAGTGCTTAACAGCATAGAAAGATGGTTCTTACAGCATAGCCTCCTCTTGAATCCTAAAAAAAAAACAAAACTACTGCTCTTCACTCCCACACAAAGGTCCCCCCCCCCACAATTCACTTCACAGTTATATCCAATGATGGTATAATTATATCTCCTGACCCAACTACCAAGCTCTTAGGGGTTACAATAGACCATAATCTTAGCTTTGACATACATATTAACACAACTAATAAAAACAGCAAACAGAAAATTAGGCTTCCTCTATAGGATTAAACCCTTCCTTACTCCAACAGCTAGAGCAACTATTGCCCTCACCCATCTAATTTCCACCCTCCTCTATGCCTGCCCCATCTATACCAACCTATCAAAAAACAACCTTAACAAACTAGCTACCTCCTACAACAATACTGCCAGATTTGCTACTGGTTCCTCATTTAGAACTCACCACTGTCAAAACCTAAAGCAACTAGGATGGCTAGAACTTCACAATCAACTCCAAATTAAACAACTTATTATCACCCATAAGATCCTCTATCTTCCAAAAAAATCTCCTATACTTACTAGCCTTCTTACCCCCTACAGTAATTTGACAACCCTTCGCTGAGCCAATAAAGTACTGGTATCCACAGTCAAATCAAAAAATAAGGCTGGTGACTCTCTGTTCGCCAACACTGTTGGCAAATCCTGGAACCTCCTTCCCTATGAACTCTCATCTCTCTCCTCAGTGAAAATGGTCAAAAAACAACTCAGGCAACACCTTTGTAACCACTGGTTATGCCCATGTAGTAACCCAGACTAATCTTACCACCACTTTCTCTGTAGCCTTCCCACATTACCATTTGCTATTGGATTCCTACTCTCTTCATGCCTCGGACAGTAGTCTCACCTTTACTTTTTTCTAGTGTTTATAACAGTTGCATTCACATAATCTTTTTCTAATTGTGTACATGCTTAGCTAGCAGCAGTAATCTATTTATCACATAAATGCATCCATATAAATTGTCTTTATACTTCCTGCTACATGCTCCCCTTAAGTTGCTATGCTACTGTAAGATAAATGGTATAACTCTCTGCTAAATACTGCTCCTTGAGCTGTTACATTTATTTATGTATTTTTTTCTTCACCTCTCTTTCCTATTGAGTGCCACTTTAAAATAGTTTGTTGCTCTATCTGTTTCTTATGTTCTGCTCCTTTAATAATAATCTTTGTCTAAATAACAAGTGTATTCTTCAGCTTAAAATAGTACTGTACCTTAAGTTGTTATATAATTATTTAATTTGTACCTGAAGTTGTAAGTTTTGATTATGTGGAGCTTTTCTCCTCGGGCCTCTACTAAAAATGGACATATATCCAGTTAGACTAGCCCTGTCAACAAATGTAACATAAATAAATAAATAAATAAATAAATAAAATAAATGTCATTATGTGGCAGTGGTCTTTTGCCATCAGACAACAGTTGTGTGTGTAGGTGCAGTTAACCCCAGCATTCTGTGTGTAGGTGGTAGGTGTTGACATTCGTGCATCCCCACATACATTTACACGTGTATATGTATATATATATATATATATATATAGGTATAGCTATATATATATATATATATATATATATATATATATATATATATATCTCACAGGGATGTCAAGTTAGATGTTAAATGTAGCTGTGTGTGTGCATTATATAACTCTGTTATATAGATATATGTGGAGAGTGTACATCACTGTATACCTTTATGTAGCTCTCTCTCTCTCTCTCTCTGCAATGAAAAAGTATTTGCCCTCTTCCTGATTTCTTATTTTTTTGCATGTTTGTCACACTTAAATGTTTTAGATCATCAAACAAATGTAAATATTAAACAAAGATAACTCAACTAAACACAAAATGCAGTTTTTAAGTGATGATTTTATTTATTAAGGGGAAAAAAAACTATCCAAACCTACATGGCCCTATGTGAAAAAGTAATTGTCCGCTAAACCTAATAACTGCTTGTGCCACCCTTAGCAGCAACAACTGCAATCAAGCATTTGCGATAACTGGCAATGAGTCTTTCACAATGCTGTTCAGGAATTTTGGCCCACTCTTCTTTGCAGAATTCTTCTAATTTAGCCATACTGGAGGGTTTCTGAGCATGAACCACCTTTTTAAGGTCATGCCACAGCATCTCAATTGAATTTAAGTCCTGACTTTAACTAGGCCACTGCAAAACCTACATTTTGTTTTTTTAAGCCATTCAGAGGTGGACTTGCTGGTGTGTTTTGGATTATTGTCCTGCTGCAGAACCCAACTGCGCTTCAGCTTGAGGTCACGAAATGATGGCCAGACATTCTCCTTCAGGGTTTTTTGGTAGAGAGCAGAATTCATGGTTCCATAAATCACAGCAAGTCGGCTAGGTCCAGAACCAGCAAAGCAGCCACAGACCATCACACTACCACCACCATGTTTGACTGATGGCATGATGTTCTTTTTCTGAAATGCTGTGTTACTTTTACGCCAGATGTAACGGGACGCACACCTCCCAAAATGTTCAACTTTTGTTTCATCAGTCCACAAAATATTTTCCCAAAAGTCTTGGGAATTATCAAGATGTTTTTTGGCAAAAGTGCGACAAGCCTTTATGTTCTGTTTGGTCAGCAGTGGTTTTCGCCTTGGAACTCTGCCATGCATGCCATTGTTGCCCAGTCTCTTTCTTATGGTTGAGTCATGAACACTGACCTTAACTGTGGCAAGTGAGGCTTGGAGCTTTTTAGATGTTGTTCTGGGTTCTTTTGTGACCTCTTGGATGAGTCATCGCTGGGCTCTTGGGGTAATTTTTGTAGGCCAGTCACTCCTGGGAAGGTTCACCACTGTTCCATGTTTTCTCCATTTGTGGATAATGGCGCTCACCATGGTTCGCTGGAGTCCCAAAGCTTTAGAAGTGGCTTTGTAACCTTTTCTAGACTGATAGATATCAATTACTTTGTTTCTCATCTGTTCCGGAATTTCCTTAGATCGTTGCATGATGTCTTGCTTTTTGGGATCTTTTGGCCTACTTCACTTTGTCTGACAGGATGTCTTGATTCAGCAGGTCTGGCAGTAATCAGGCCTGGGTGTGGCTAGTGAAACTGAACTCAGCTTTCCCAAAAATGTGATTAACTGCAGTTACTTCATGATTTAATAAGGGGGCAATTACTTTTTTACATAGGGCAATGTAGGTTTGGATAGTTTTTTCCTTAATAAATAAAATCATCACTTGAAAACTGTATTTTGTGTTTACTTGTGTTAACTTTGTCTAATATTTGTCTAATATTTAAATTTGTTTGATGATCTGAAACATTTAAGTGTGACAAACATGCAAAATAAGAAATCAGGACGGGGCAAATACTTTTTCATTATTGCACTGTATGTGTGTGTGTATATGTCACCTATTATGTTACTCCTATATATATATATATATATATATATATATATGTGTGTGTGTGTGTGTGTGTGTGTGTGTGTGTGTGTGTGTGTGTGTGCCGCATACTTCTAGATAAATGTAATCATGTCTGAGGGGACAGGGAGAGACAGATACACACACATAGCTGTCTGTATGCACTGAGATATTTTCACATCTCAGTTCTTTAGGTAGATGAGACATCAAACATGGGCTGAAATTAGCTAAGTGTAGGAGCATGCCCAGTGTGACTGTCAGCACTTACAAGGTGACACCAGGCCAGATCTACCTGTACTCCAGTCTGGGATTTTGTGTGCTACAGCCAATTGGCTGCTGCACCTGATTCAACAGTCCAGCACCTCCCTGATATTTCCAAGGGATTCCCCAGCTGTGTGCTGTACATAATATATGACTCATACCTTGCGACTGCACAGATTGTAATAGACTGTACAGGGTTTTGCATCATATGCCTGGTACATTTTACATAGCATTGTGATTTTCTGGTACATCAGTGGCAAATCATTATAGACTGACATTAGGAAATGATGACAGATATTTGAGTTACTCACTCCATACACACCAGGGAACCCATGCTACTGCACGACCTGTTATTCTCTGCACTTTCTACATTTGTCTGGCCACTAGTTAATCCTTCTTTTTATATTTGGGACTTCGTCCCACTCCTGTTCATGGCTTTGTCCACATTTCCTGCTGTAAGTGGTTGTAGGTATGCTGTGACTGGGGTACATGATGTAAGACCACACACAGGGTTACAGTCTTCACACCTCTGACTGTACATGTTTTGCAGGATGCCCAGCATTTCGCCCCATATGTCTGCTCTGCTCCTCAGACAGTTGTGTTTTTCTGGCAATATACTACTAAATGGTGCCCAATGCATTGTTGTCCATAGTGACACAGTTAAATGATGGCCTTTACATCCTGTTGCTACTCTGACTTGTTGCAACCTCCTGTTATACTCACCACCTTCTCGGTTAGTCAGACCATGTATAATGTCTGTAGGTTTGGCCCTCTGTCCCTCCATTGTCTCTGGCTTTGTCCAGCTTTCTTGCAGTAACAAATTGCAACATATTTACAGTGTGTGGGACTCATACTATAGGAGAACCTCACATGCAAAAGTTGTAGGTGCAGCCAGCTTCGAACCATGAACACCATCGAACTATGAACACCATTAACCATGCTAATGTACTTAGCCCATTGATCCACAACAGTTACTAGAAAGTGAGTTTTAATTCCTCATACTATCAACAGCAGACAGACATGTACACTTTGACCCCTGCATATTGTGGAAAATAGGACATGTAGCCAGATTGTCTGGGACAACCCTGGGAGTGTGTGGTCTGCTGATATATCCTTGCAAACATATACTGTGGTATTGGAGTTGTATGTGAACATTGATGTGTTGGGAATAGGAAATTGTAGCATTGTGAGTCATGCATCTGTCCTATGACCCTGTTGTTTGGTGCTTCCTTTACATACTGTCATGAGTTTTGCTGCTTGTGGCCTACTGCATATTATGGGGCAGTCACTATTGGGCAATGTACCTGTTGTCCCACACAGCTGTTTGTTCTCTGAAAGTAGCCCTGTTGCTCACTCTATTCCCTTGCATACATGCAGCAGATCCATACATATCCAGCCACAGTCTGGTACCCTATACATTTGTTGTAAAGGAGAGTGGCTTACCTTGTGCACACAGGAGTTGTGACACTTGTTTTCCAGGGCTGACTCTGTCTGAAGCATGCAGTACACAGACAATACATGGCAAGGTACACGTTGTGTGCTGTGGCTGGCATCTTCTTTAATATGTATGTTAGTCGGAGTAAGGGGCCAGTCCCTAGGATCTTAAATTGTCATTGCATGTGCTATGTGTTGCCTCTTTGCCAAGGCCAGGGCATACTGGGAATGCCTACCTCTGCCTACAGGGACAGCCTTAGAGGGGTCCTCCTCCAAGTCCCCCTGTGGGTGTGACTGTGGGAACCTTGGCACTGGTGGGGGGCTGTGTGTCCCTTCCCTGTGATGATCCTGCTGCAGCTGTTTCTGCAATATCCTATTGTGTAGCATGGCACATACTGTGAACGTCTGTGCACATGTGGCTGGAGAGTTTGGCAGGGCTCCGTCAGATGTATCGAGGCACTGGAACCATGATCTGTGCAGCTCAAACACACACTCTATGATATTCCTAGTTTGTGTGTGTGCCTCATTATGGTGTTCTTCAGTAGGTGTGTGTACATTTCAGATGGGTGTCATCATCTATGGTTCCAGTGCACAGACAGCATCCCCCAGTAAATGGCCATATGGGATGTCCTCCCTGGCAAACATCTGGCACAGCTGTGATGCGTACCAGATATGGGAGTCATGATAACTGCCAGGGCTGCCAGCACATACATTCATGATTATGTCCTGGGCATTGCACATGACCTGGCAGTTGACGGAGTGATACCCCTTGCAGTTGATGTAGACTCTGCCCTCCTCACCAGCTGATGCTTTAATGTGTACATGAGTATAGTCTATGGCACCCAGTACCTCAGGATAGTGTGGTACATAGAAGATATGCATACTGTTGGCACTCTCCTCAGGTGTGCAGAGTAAATAAATGTGCTCACTCTTCATGTGTTTGCATGGCAACCAGGAACTGGTGGAGTACCCTGGATATAGATGCCTGTGAGACCCCCATCATGTCCCCAGTTGGTCTTTGAAAAGTACCTGTAGCTAGTATTCTAAGGGTTACACATACCTTTGTTTCCACAGGAATGGGTTCCCCTCTGTTGGCTATGGGTCTGAGTTGAGGGCAGCAGAGCTCGGTGAGTTCTTGTAGTGTGTCCCTGTCCACTCTGTAGCACTCTACAATCTCCAGCTTCATGTAGCTCCTAGAAGGTTATCCTGGTCCTGAACACTCTTCTCCTTCTCAGTCAAGGTCTATTGTCAGTGGCAGCAGCAGCAGTGACCTCAGCCTTTGACACACAGAGATGAAGCAGCAGCATCAGCACTGACCTCAGCCTCTGACAAACACAGATGTAGCAGAGCAGCTGCATCCCGTAACATTCTCTCAGTTAAAATTCCTAAGTCTGTACTCCAATGGTGCAGAGTGTGGGGGAAAAACAGATTGTAGGGTGCATGCATACTTTATAGTGGTCTGCTGCAGATGCAGCCTGTGTGATTGGCTAACTATGATGCATTCCACCTGCCAGGTATATCATTGAGGGATTTGAATGGGCCACTGTAAGTGGAACAAGGGTTATCAGTATTATCTACATGATTGGCTTTCCCAGGCAATTTCCTTTTTTTTTTTTAAACTGCCTTCCCTGCTAAGCACTGCGCGCAAACCCGCACCGCAGGTATAAGCATGCTCAGCAGTCTGGATACACACCACAGACATGGGCATGCTTAGCATAGCTCAAACCAGCTTAAACATGCACCCTGTAACTTAAGAAAGCTTAGCAATACTGGACACACACCCCTGCTTAGCTGAGAGGCGTGCCACGCAAATGGGTGCCGCTCAGCTCCAATCAGCTTAAACATATAATGACATACCCCCTTTTGATGTCAACTAACTCTTCTGTGGACACCAACATGGTTCCGGTGCTACATGGATTTTATCTGCAGACACAGTAGCTCATTTTTGCTATTCAGTAACCTCATCTCATTTGCATACAGATCAGTGCACACAACCTGGATACTTCACTATTCCAGGGCCTGCCTCCTTACCAACCACTGAAATCTACCATTGTGCATACTCCATGCAGGGCCCAATAATGCATTATCCTCACATATTTTTTATTTTTACTTTTTATACTTTTGAATATTTGTTTTGCATAACAGCACGTTTGTGTGTTCCTGTGTGCCGAGCAAACGTAATATGAATTTAGTATTAAAAAAAATATTTATTACATTATTTTGCATGATTTGTTTTGGACACACAGGGCATAGTTTGGCACATACCTATGCCTATTATGAATGTCCTGACCTTCTAAATGGGCTTTTACAGCCCCTGTTCATTTTTATTTTTTGCATACGGATATATTCCGTGTATACTTTGGACATCAACACAGGGTCTTCAGGACTGCCTATCTTCTTCCTGGATCACTCCAGTCCTCTCATTTTCATGCAATTCACCTGCTTATGAGGTGATTTGCATGCCGTGGACATGCCGGAGTCTGCACACTCTTGCACACTCTTCTGCTCTGTTTACTGGATTGCACGGCAGCTTACTTCCGTGTAAGCTCCGTGCCACTATGCCTACACAGAAAATCACTCTGTGCAGGATTTACTGAATTCCCCCTGTGGTTTACAATCTGAATTTAAAAAATTTCCCAGAATGATTCTCAATATTTTATCCTATTTGCCAGGAACCCATCCCCAATGATGTTTGTATCTTTTCTAATAAAAAGAATGTGAACTTATTAAAATTCTGGCAACATAAAGAGTGTCTTCTGCGTGCTATTGAAGTATTCTTATTTTAGTACAATAGACATGATTGTAAAATTCTAAATTTTACTTTCCTCTTCATCTTTCCAATTTAAAAGCTAGACAAAGTATATTTAATGTCTAATAACTTAATATGTTTTAATATATAATAACATACATTTTATGGGATTTTTTTTTTGCTAATGCATGTGAACTTTTTTAAGTTTTTGACATTTTTACTTAATGTTTTGTAGTCACGTGGCACAATATGTTGATAGAAGGCAATGCTATAAATTTAAACCTTTAATGTCTGTGTGTATTCTGAGGAAGTCTAGATCACTACATTTGTACTTTTAAAGATCTTGATGCACAATCATTTTTGTTATTTTGTTTTTATTTTGTTTTGTTGATTATATAAATCTCAGTGAGCAAAAAGCTCATTTTACAGGAGCAGAGGAAAATCACATATGAAGAATGATCACAGTAATTTGGAATTTATTCAAAATACACATGTTTTATATAGTTTATACATAAAGGTGTTTATAACATAAGAAACAAGTATTTGCCAAAGTCAAATGTTTGCTTGTGTGTTGTAAGTAATTTTGCATTATAAGCATTTGCAGTGGATACTTTGATAGAAGATTTACTCTAGAGGAGTCTGGGATGTCAGAAAGAAAGATGTAAATACTAGACAAGTAAATTCTCCTGCATGTAATGATACCTTCTACGGCATTTTACTCTACACTGTACTGTGATAGGAAAGTAACATATATTATTTTGCACTTACTGTGAAAACTATTTGGCATTATAACATTGATGGAGTATTTTAAAATAAATGCAAAAATGAACATTTGTTGTAAGTAAATAGAACTGAAAATTATATGATAAGCAGTGACTATCCATGTACTCTGGCAGATTACCCAATGTTAGACTTAATAAGAGTGTACAATATTCAAATACTCATTAGAATGTTCTATTCTTAAACTTCACATTGTTTAACAATCTATTTATGTTCTACAGATATTGTGAGTATTGCTGCTTTAATTGTAATATGTTTTGCACTTAACATTTAACATAAGTTTGTACTTTCAGAATTGTTACCATTCTAATATACCAGTACCTCCTGTGCATCTTATTTACTTTCTCTCTCTCTCTCTACTCCATCCTCCAGAATATACATCTGGCATTATACAAATGTAGTATTTTTCCTGAAGGAAAGTTTTTTAGCATTTATTAGTGGAATACTCATACATTCAGCTATCTTTCCACATTAGAACTTTCAAATTCAATGCCTAAAAAGTAGGTGTATTTTTTTTCTCAGGATATAAATGACTCATTTGTTGCTGTATTAAAGTACACAGTCTAAGAAATGATCCATTATTTACTTGTTGGACCAGCAAGTGAAACAGGCATTGGAAAAGCCCAACCAAAAGTATGTCTTTCTTTCTATTGTACACTGCGGAATAATATGTGGTTGCACACATTTGGAAACATTTAAAATGTTCACTCATACTTTCTAGTTTCATGCCATGCAACAGCAACATAAAACTGCTAACATTAATGTTCCTAATAGCTAAAATTGTGCATTTGTGTGTATAAATTGAATTTCTGCATGATATAGAAACTCATTATCAACAGGTGACATTTTGGAGATGTTATCCATTAAGGGCTCTCCATGACTGTCTTCCTTAAGTGTTCAATCTAAAGAAAAGCCTTATTGGAGGACTTTATCTTATCATAATGGAAAATCAATATATGTCATAATAAAGTGGGGACAATAGCTAACATTTAACACTATGCTGTTAAATAAAAACATACAGCTATATAGATAGATACATACATATATAAATAGATAACTAAATAAATAAAAGTAGGAAGCATGAATTATTAGCATCATTTCACTACAGTATGCTGAAAGTCCTTTCTGATACACTGTGTGGTCTTTGGGTGGAGGAAATTTATAAATGGAACTGTGACATTTTGAATTTAATTTTATAGTAACACAAAAGTGTCATATTAAATCATGACATACTTGAAAACATCGCTTTCCAAGCAGAGCTGTGACTTAAAGCAAGATATCACATTTTGAAATATGTGGAAACCAATATTTAATACAGTACCACTGAATTTAATGAATAGGCATTAGATTATGCAGGTTATGTTATAATAAAAATGCATGGTAATGATGAAAAGAAAAAATACAAACTGCAACAAAAGGCATAGACTGGGGCCTTGGTATAGAGGAATGTAGACCTGATTGTAACCTAGATGCTTGTATTAATTAGTGGCCTGCTCACTGCAGGCACCAGTGAAGGTAGGTTTCTGTTTCTTATACTCTGTGCAGGAGTTGCAAGACATCTGTCTAAGATTTTACACTACCCCAATCATAATGGATTGCCATGATCAAAAGACAGATTATCACTAAAACCCAAGATCAGAGGGTACTGCTGGAGCTGACTGATATTACATGTGGTGATATGCTTGATGTCAACAGCTCCTCCCCATTAGGGCACCCCCCAAAAATTCCAGCATAAATAGCAACACATATGACAATTTCAGTGGCTCTGCTTTGTATTTCTCTATACCCTTCTCAACCTGTATATGTCAGAGGGGTAATATCAAAAGACAAGAAATGATAGCCTTAGAAATGGAAAGCAGGCGATAATTATTTTAGTATTGTTTAATTTTTGACTGATTTAGATAAGGCAGTACTGCTTACCTTGAATATCTTGAGATAACAGTGACCCTATACCTGTCTCTGATGCATTTATACAGGGTAAATTTGTTAATAAAATCAGGAGTCACTAGTACTGGTTAACAGCACAATGTTCTTTTTAGTTCGTTAACTACTCTGTTTGCCTCAAGACACTATTGTACCTTAACTGGAGCTTTTCCTTTCATGAGATCTATCAAACAACAGGCAATAGTTGCAAAATTAGATATAAATTTCATGTAAAACCTAACTACTCCATGAGAAGCCTTCACCTACTGTTTATTGGAATTTATTGACCATATTTATCATCTCTATTTTTCTAGATGTGGTTTTATTGCCCATCTTCCTTTAAAGTATATCAGAAAAAACAAAAAAAAATCCTTGTTTCCCGCCTTTCCTTGACTAGAATAGTCCCCTATACAGGCTTTGCTGTATTCTGGACTTTGGGATAGTTCTTGTGTTGCCCATTACCTTACTTGGATAGAAGGAAGTTTCTTTGCTCACCAGTGGGAGTGGGGAGCCTTGAGCAGCCTATCTGTCTCTGAAGGAGTGACCTCAGCACAAGAATCTTGTAGTAATTGGCCGTTTTGGGCCATTTCTAGCTCTTTGAAGTTCCCTGCTTAAAAATCCGCTTTAGCGCTCGTTTGTGCACTTTTGCGTCATTTAGCGCGAAGTTGCCCATAGCGCAGCATCGGGCAGTGCCGGTTAATGTAGTTTAAACTATTTCTGGCTCCGCAAAGTCTACTCATCAGTTTTTCCCTTAGAACTGCTTTACTTTCAATCTAAACAGTCTATTCTCTATCTAAAAAGCCCAGCACTTGCTCCTAAAGCATTTATACACAGGTAAAGCACTCTTAAACAAAAAAGAAAGCACCACATCCACCTACAATTCCCTTGAATACCCATTACCCTATTGATCCTTTCTGACTCAGTTACACAGCAATCCCTTACACTATTCTAGCATGTCGAAGGGTCAATTACTGGCATCCTCTCCAGTTCAGCTGGTGAATCTGGGAATCTTGAGGCAATGTTACAACTGCCTCATGTACACAGACAACCCTCTCCTCCTCCCAACAAATACAAATATATGTGAGAGATGTGACTATATAGCCAAACTGGAGGCTGAGCTCTCTCGACTCAGTACTGGCAAAACCAGTCAGGAGGAGAAGGTAACCACACTCACCACAAACCCAGTCTCACATAGACCTATCACAACTGCAAACCAAACACATAAACACACAAAAACATACTCGGAGGCTCTAATTAAAAATCTACCAAAGCAACAGAGGCCTCCAAAGCAGACATCCAAGCAACCACTACCTCAAAACACAGTACATGCAACACATAGTTCACAAGGTCAGTGTGCCAAACAGTCACAGCCCTTAAGGCCAAACAACATGCCTGATACACTTGTAATAGGTGACTCCGTAGTCAGACACACTGACGTCCCGCTCACCAGACTGAACAAGGAAAAGGTCACAGCAAGCTGCCTGTCGGGCGCTAGAATCCGCCACATAACACAAGCACTCAGGTCACTCCAAAGCAAGTACAAATATGACTCAGTCATTGTCCATGCCGGTGTGAATGACCTGAGATGTACCTCCCTGGACTACATGAAAAGAGACATAGAGGAGCTCTTTGATTATGTAGCCCAGTCCGGTATGACCCTGACCCTGAGCAGCATCTTACCCTCACCAAGAATGATGCCACAGTACAAAGACAAAATGATCAGTTTTAACAATTGGCTCAATTACTGGTGTCATTCTAAGGGGATCCAATGTCTGTCTGCTTGAGATGACATGCTTGACAAGCCACGCTGCTTCACAAGGGACGGCTTGCACCTGTCACCCCTGGGCTTCCGGATATTGGCCAAGGCTCTTGCCACCCCCATAGTGCCTTTTTTAGGCAAGGTTCAAAAGACAAACCCACCTCCCTAGAAAACACAAGTGGAAAAAAACTAAGGGTAATGCTGCTCAATGCCAGAAATCTAAACCTCAAGATGCACGCTCTCGAAGCCCTCCTCGTTATGGAGAACATCGATGTCTGTGCAGTGACTGAAACCTGGTTCAAGGCTCCTGAGAGCACCCCAGCACTAACAGGTTATACCTCATATCATGCTTTTCGGCCTCAAAACTTGGACCAAACCACAAAAGAAGGGGGAGTATCCATATTCATCAAAGATACCCACACCTCCAGGTTAGTGGCAATGCACGAAGCATCGGAGACCATCCAAGTGCAACTAACCATAGGCAAAACTGCCCTACAGTTTGTAGCATGCTACAGACCACCCTCTCAAACTCAGGAACCCCACTCAGCCTTCCTGAAGACACTAGAGAGTATGAATGTCTCTCCAAATACCTCATATTGGGAGACTTCAACTACACAAACATAGACTGGGAGCATTACTCAAGCCCCAACACCCTAGCCCAAAGGTTCCTAGAATTCATAAACTCAAATGCAATGGAACAACTAGTCACCACTCCACAAGAGGAGATAATATACTAGACCTGATCATCACAAACATGGGGACACAATGCTCCACAACAGAAGTATACCCCTCATTGGTGAGATCAGACCATAAATTAATCTCACTGGAAATCCACATCCCGTCCCCACCCCCAGCACAAAAGACCACAGTGAAGAATGTCTCAAAAGCTGACTTCACACTTCTCAAGACTGAAGTGGTATCCTTCAAGGCCCATGGGCCAGTGAAAACCACAGCCCACACCGCTGAATCCTTTACAAACGCTTTCTACGGACACCTTCAAGAATGCATGGATCATGCAATCCCAAATAAAACCAAGACCCATTCCCCCAAAGGCAGGCGTCCTGTCTGGTGGACCCCAGCCATAAACAAGCTCTACAACAGGAGGAGGAAGCTACTACATGACAGAGCAAAATCCCCAAAAGGGAAGGCATCTCTGATCAGTACTAGCAAAAAACTACGATCACTCATAAAATCATCCAAGGCCAACTTCGAGAGAAAAATCGCAAAAGACACTAAAGACAATCACAAGGCCTTCTTTAGTTATGTTAGGAACCTGGGTGGAAACTCCCAGATATGCTCAGAGTTAGTCCAAAATGACAAAAAAATACACTGAACCCACGGACATTGCCAATATACTGGCAGACAGGTTCAGTGCAAACTTCTCTCCCCCCTCCCCCACAAAAGGAGAAATATCTATCCCAGCAGAATGTAGCCTCCCTGACATCTCAGATGCCCAGGTGAGAGCCACCCTCTCCAAAGCTAAAAACACAGCATCAATGGGACCAGACGGAGTCCCGGGTTGCGTGCTACATGAACTCCAAGAGGAACTAAACCCATACATAAGGCTGCTGTTTAATCTTAGCCTTACTACAGAATACGTACCCAAAGAATGGCGTACAGCAACAGTGGTCCCACTCCACAAAGGAGGTGCTTCTACGGACCCTGGAAATTACCACCCCATAAGTTTGATGAGCCTGGTCTGCAAAGCTATGCAGAGGATCATTATGGAACTCATAAACAAAGACATTGGGGACCTACAGACACTGGATCCTACCCAATTTGGCTTTGTCAAGTGCAGATCCTGCCTTTTGAACCTTGTCAACTTTTTTGAAACAGTCACTAAGGCCATTGATGAGGGTGAGGCAGTTCACACAGCCTACCTTGATCTTGCAAAAACCTTCGACACAATACCCCACTCGGGCATCATAGACAAGCTCACCAGCTTAAATGTAAACCCATATGTCATAAGATGGGTTGCAAACTGGCTCAAGGACAGAACCCACAAAGTCAGAATTGCTGGAGCCATGTCAGACTCTAAGCCAGTCACAAGCGGTGTCCCGCAGGGCTCGGTCCTGGGACCCCTCTTGTTCGGCATTTTTTTTTCTGAAGTGCAAGCAAACATAGGAGGATTGTGGCTAACAAAGTTTGCAGATGACTGCAAACTGGGCGCCATAACTGATACTCCTGCGGACACAAGCATCCTTCAGAAAGGCCTCATAGAAACGGATAACTGGTGCCAGAGCCATGGCCTTAAACTGAATGTCAAAAAATGTAAAGTCATACCCTTTGGGAAAAACAAAGTACCCACAAATGACCACATAGGTGGTAATCCATTAAGTATGGAAGAAGTAATCAGGGACCTAGGGACCCAAGTTGACAGTAACCTCTCATTTGACACTCACGTTGCCAAGGTGGTTAGGAAGACCTTCTATATTACCCACCTTATCATGAAAGGATTCACATCTAGATCAAGAGAAGTCATTGTGCCCCTATACTCTTCCCTTATCAGGCCCATAATTGAGTACAATGCCCCATTTGGGATGTACCTTACCCTACACCTGCAGAAGTTAGAAAGACCCCAAAAGTACCTCACCAAGAGGATCAAGGGTCCCAAACATATGTCATATGCTGCCCGGCTGAAGAAACTCCAGCTCTATTCAGTCGCATACCGCCTACTCAGAGGTGATCTATGTCTGACGTATAAAGCCATGTCAATCTGGAATTAATGGACACGCTCCACCTCAGAAAATCCAAATCCACCAGAGCCACGAGAGCGAGAGATTTGAACCTCAACACAGAAATAAATAGGACTTGCTGGAGGGACAGATTCATAACCCAGAGGCTCCCTACACTCTGGAACAGAATCCCAGTCCATGTTAGGCAGAGCCCCTCACTGACTCTCTTTCAAGAGAAATCTTGATGAGTGGATGGGAGATCGTAGGTTTACCCCTGAGGTCATTTCTGTGTCACTACTAGACAGAGGCAGAGTAAACTAAACCCTAAATGGGCATAGTATTCTCATTCCAAGGGGTGGTGAAAGCCACACACACTCAGGCTAGGCTTATAAATGCCCTAGGGCAGATAGCCTAGTATGAACCTATGAACCTATATTTGGTTCACCATGCCCAAGTTATTTTCCTAACATCAGAATTAAGCCTGCTTGTCATATAGATTCGAATAAAGCTTGCACTTTCTATGTGACTACATCATCAAGGTATCCAGCAGCATATTGAAATGGAACTTCTTGGGTTATGAACCCTGTTTGTCATTTAATAGATGGCAAATAACATCAGACAGCATATCTTTATTAAGTCTAGGGTTGTCAGGTTCCTGGCCTTTCCTAAGTTTTCTGTCAGCTCATCAATTCTGACCTTGGGATAGTTATACATTTTTGAAATGTCATTCAGTTCTAAAGTCATCAGATAGATTTATAATCCAATCAGGTTTAGGAACTAACACTAACACCACACTGTTGGAAACACGAAAGAAGAGTATAGAACCACCAGCTAGTAATTCACAGAAAATTTATTTTCAAACACACTCTGATGTCTCGGCTCCACAAGCCTTCAAAGAGTATAACATTCACAAAAAATTACCTGCCTATATACACCTATCAATTAATTAATTAATTATACAATTAGCCATAAATTAATCACTTTCAATAAAACATTAAACAAAAAAACTCCAATTAAGTTCATTATTTAACCCCTTAGGGGACAATGTACCAAACTTTAAAATATAAGTAGACTCTTTAAGAAGCAATTTATTTTTTAATGCATTTTCATCATCATATGTTTAAATTTTCTCCAAAATTGTAACTTTTAAATCATTGACATTACCAATGTGAAATTTGTTAAAGTGCACAGCTATTGCACTTTCATCCCTCTTATTAACTATGTCCTTAACATGTTCTAATAATCTAATTTTTAATGCTCTTTTTGTTTCTCCAATATAAAATTTGTTTTAAGAACACTTCAGAGCATAAACAATGCCTTCAGTATTGCAGCAAAAAACATCTTTAATCTGAAACAATAAACCATTAATTTTACTAAAAACTGAACAATAAAATTACAAGTTTTTACACTTTTTACAACCAATGGTCCCTAATTCTATATTACTTTGTATTCTTATAGAGGGCACTCTCAATTTGGTTTTCACTAATGAATCTTTAAGATTTCTGCCCCTCCTAAATGACATAATAGGGGCCCCTAAGTTATGTAAACAGGAATCATTTGTACATAAAATATACTCCCAATAATACATTAAGACATTTTAACAAACTACTAAAAGTAGTAGTAAAATATATATCTTCCTGTTTTGGAGTTTTATTATTTGTTTTATATCTTTGTATACATCTCTTAGCAATAGGCTTTAACACATATTCTTTTAAGAATTTATTCCAACTTTCTTCTAATAATTCTTGATCAAAACCCCTCACTTTAAACATATTAATTGTATTGCACATGTCCCTTTTATAATCCAATTCATTATTACATAATCTAAAAATATAAATAAATTCCCCAAATGGCATTGAATGTATAGTATGGGGCGGATGACAACTATCTGCCCTTATATATTGTAGCCCACTATCAAATTTTCTATGGATACTAGTCTGAATGGACTTATTATTACTGCCATCTAAATTAACATCCAGGAAAGATACACTTTTTCTAACTTTCAGACCATCAAACTCTAACCCAAACCTATTATTTCCTAAATCTTAATAAATCCTTCTACTTCCTCTTCACCCTCTTCACACAAGAAAATAAGATTGTCAATAAATCTACAATAAAGTTTAATATGTCTGTGAAAAAAAAATTCATATATATATATATATATTCATTTTCAAATAAGCCCATGCTAAAGTTAGCTTATGAAAAAGCCACCCCCATTGCCATTCCACTTTTCTGTCTATACAAAGTTTCTCCAAATTAAAAAAAAAAATGTGTTTAAGGCAAAAATCCAACAGCTCTACAATGAATTCAGTAGACGGACTTTGGCCCCAGAAAAATCTTATGGCTTCCAACCCAAAATCATTATTTATTTTGGTGTAGAGACTTTTTACATCAATGGTAACCCAATACATTCTCACCCCCATAGAACTGCCTTAATTTTTTTCAAAAAATCAAACACATCCTGAATATAGGCTGGCAGCAATTTAACTTTAGGTAATAGGTGAAAATGGAGAAATTGGCCCATTTTATACAAAAAATATTTCCTTCCAGATATAATAGGGTGTCCCGGAGGATTTGTAAGGGATTTATCTATCTTAGGAAGGCAATAAAATAGAGCCATCTAACATCCTTCCACTCCAAACTTCTTTTTTATATCATTGTCAGAGAAGTAGCCCAACCTATTACCTTTTTTGAGTAAATCAGTATACTTATCTATAGCTTCTTTATATACTCTTAATTCTACATGTTCATATACACTACCATCCTTTAAATGTTCATTACACATGTTTAAATATCGAACATAATTCATAATGACTAACTTATTTCCTTTGTCTGCAGGTTTGAAAATAATATATTTCCTTTCACTTAAAATTTTCAGTTTTCCATTCTTCTTTCATTAAATTAAACCCCACATTCTTAAACTCAGCAAATTCTTGCTCTATTGCAAACTGTAGCATCAAATAAACATGCTGAACATCTTCATTTAATATTGGAGGCATACATTTGCTTTTATAAATTACTTTACTAGTATTGAACAGTGTATAGGCATTATATTCTTACTCAGAGCAACAAGAGTAAAAACTATCACTGTTCATTTCATCCACACTTTTATCGCCCTCTATTAGAGGATCATTAACCTCATTTATAGTACTAAAAAAACATTTCAAATGTAACTTTCTAAAAAAGCAAAACAAATCGGTTTTAACCTCATGCAATCTTGGAATAACAGTTGGTACAATTTTAATACCACAATTAAGCACATTATACTCACTGTTATTCAGAGTATAACCAGATAGATTTATAACATAACTGTTGCAGTTATTCATCACAGGTAAATCACCATTTTCCTCTTTTAAAGTAACCCTGTTGCTGTCCATCTTTAAATTGTTCATGGAAGGCTTCTCTCTCTCATTTTCTCCCTTGGGGACCTCCTTTTGGGCCATTAACATTCCCCCGAAAAGTTTGTTGAAACTGTTCACCCTGCTGTGCATTCGGCAGTCATGGATATTCATCCCTTTCATCTTCTCCAGCTGAATTCAGCCCTTCTGAATTGGAGAATGACGTATTCGGATGTTCTCCCTCTTCCTGAAAGTGTATGCGTCTCCCCAACTTCTTCCGATTGGCTCGAGATACAAAGGTGCTCCCGTTATCATAGTCATGCAAATCACAGAGCAATTTTTTTATCACCCTCATATGATTTCAATTTATTATTGATGCCACACAGAAATTTATCTAAATATTCACCATTTAAATTATTTGTCAATGATGAACATGTTTTCTTTATTTGTTCCTTCAGTTCATTTTGTTTTAATCTGTCTCTTTCCAACAGAATGGAAATCCATTCCATTGTACACTTATGAGTGGCAGTGACCCATCGCTGGTGAAAAACTTTATCTGTATCATTATCCATATTATGCTCGTAGACCCTGAGGAGAGATCTCTAACTCAATATATCTCTGTAAACTCTGAACATTAAAAAAGTGGCTGTTTATTTGAACATAAGCTTTACAAGTTCTTCACATAATATTTTATTTTCTGCCGACAAGGTGGAAGTAATTTTAAGTCAAAGAGCTGCAAACTAATTATTATACCTTTTATTGCGATCTTCTTCCAACTTCTTCAACACATTAGGTACAGTCACTATGTTATTAACATTATTAGTAGAAGTTTGGTTGTTGGACAAACTCATAACATTACCAGAAACATTCCGATGGTCACCCAGTTGAAAAAAGCTTTCAAGTGACTTCTGTGTTCCTTCACCACTACAGTCACAAAATAAACAAGGCAGGTCCATATTGGGATCACTAGCCATCCTGGACCAAGAAAATAACAGCAACAGCACACTGTTGAAAACACCAAAGAATAGAATAGAACCACCAGCTTGTAATCCACAAGAAATTTATTTTATAACACACTCTGACGTCTCGGCCCCACAAGCCTTTAAGAAGTATAACACTCACAAAAAATCACCTACCTATATACACCTATCAATTAATTAATTATACAATTAGACATAAATTAATCACTTTCAATAAAACATTAAACAAAAAACCTCCAATTAATTTCATTATTTAACCCCTTAGGGGACAATGTACCAAACTTTAAATATAAGTAGACTCTGGAACTAACACTCTTTATTTGATTCATTCACTCTGTGCCTTTTCTAGCAATCCAAGTCTGAGCATATTTTGAACTTCTTCATTTGGGCAGTTTTCCATCTCTCTCAACTTTCTGATTTAAAAGCCTGCATTTGCACTTGTTTCCCCCTTTCCTGTAACTAGTCTAGTCCAGATACAGATTTGCTGTATCCAGGACTGTTTGTAAGCTCCTGGGGCCCCCAAGCCTTTCTGTGTTGGAGGGAAGCCCGCTAGCCTATCGGTGGGAGTGTTAAGCACTAGGCAATCTATCTACCACATAAGGAGAGGTTTCTAGACCAGAAATTGAAGTTATTGGCTATATGGGCAATTTTTCCATATCTTTCAATTTTCTGATTTAAAAGCCCGCATTTACACTTGTTTCTTTCCTGTAACTAGTCTAGTTCAGATACAGATTCTTAGTTGTAGCACTTGAATTTGCCTATTCGTGCTCAGCACTTGTTCAGAACTTGTTGTAAGCACTAAATAAGCTACAAATTACTACAGCACTCAACCTTCCTCATTACCTAGAGGAAAAAAATTGTACTTATTTTCTTCACTTGCTTAGAGAAAAACAGCTCTTGTACTCACTTTCCTCACTTGCCTAGAGGAAAATAGTTTTTTTATTCAGGCATGTCCAAGGGACAGCTCACAGTGTTCTCTCCTGTCTATCTGATGAATCTGGGCATCTTGGGGCAATGTAGCAATTGCCTCATGTACACACACAACCCTCTCCTCCTACCACCCAACACTACAACCTGTGAGAGATGCACTTATCTAGCCAAACTGGAGGTAAAGCTCTCTCCAATCAAGACTGAACTTGACAGTCAAGAGGAGAAGGTAAACACTTGCACCACACCACACTCATCACATAGTCCCACTAAACCTACACCACCAAAATCCACACATAGAAACACAAAAACATTCACCGAGGCTCTCAATAATAATCTGCTCAAGCAACAGAGATCTACAAAGCAGAAACACAAGCAACCTCCACCCCCAACACAACCCAAATGACACATAGCCCACAGACTCACTGTGCCACTCAGCCAAAGCCCATAAGGCAAAACAACGTACGCAACACACTAGTCATAGGTGACTCTATAGTCAGGCACACTGATGTCCCACTCACCAGGCTAAACAAGGAGAAGGTTACTTTCAGCTGACTGTCAGGTGCCAGGATCTGCCACATAACCCACGCACTCAGGTTACTCCACAGCAAGTATGAATGACCTGAAATGTACCTCCCTGGACTACATGAAAAGAGATATAGAAGAGCTCTCCGATCTTGTAGCCCAGGCAGGTATGACCCTAGCCCTGAGTAGCATCCTGCCATCACCCAGAATGATATCGCAGTACAAGGACAAAATGATTGACTTCAACAATTGGCTAAGCTTCTGGTGTCATTCTAAGGGGATCCACAGTATCTGTCTGCCTGGGATGACATGGTCGACAGACCATGATGCTTTGCCAGAGATGGCCTGCACCTGTCACCCCTAGTGCCTTTTTAGGCAAGGGTCAAATGACAAATTCACCACCGCAACAGGAACAGGCAAGCAAAACTGAGGGTAATGCTACTCAATGCTATAAGTCTAAATCTCAAAATGCACTCCTTCGAGGCACTCCTTAAAATGGAGAACATTGATATCTGCACAGTGACTGAGACCTGGTTCAAGGTTCCGGAGAGCACCCCTGCATTACCACGCTATAACTCATACCACACTTTTCGGCCACCTAACCTGGACCGGAACACCAAAGATGGAGATGCATCCGTATTCATTAAGGATATCCACACCTCCAGGCTAGTTGCTCAGCATAATGCATCCAAGGTTATCCAAGTGCAACTAACTCTGGGCAAAACTGCAATCCAAATTGTAGCTTGCTACAGATCTCCCACCATGCCCGAGGATTCCTACTCCTATTTTCTTGATATACTGGAAAATATTAGGGTTCAACCAAACACCCTAATAATGGGTGATTTCAACTACCCCACCATTACCTGGGAAAACTACTCATGTACCAACTCCTTCGCTCAACGCTTCCTGGAATTCATAAATTCCAATGCCCTGGATTAACTTATTCACACCTCCTCCAGGGGCAACAGTATCCTAGACCTAGTCATTACCAACATGAGTGACTGGTGTTCCACACCTGAAGTCAACTCCTCGTTGGTCAGATATGACCATAAGCTAATCATGCTAGATATCCACATCCCGCCCCCACCCCTACCCCCATTAAGGAAACTACGGTAAAACATTTCTCCAAAGCCAACTTCATGCTTCTTAAGACAGAAGTGGAGAACTTCATGACATCCATGCAGATGGACAATACAGTTACTACTGCTGAATCTTACACAAATGCACTCTACAAGCACTTACATGAGTGCATGGATCATGCTATCCCGAACAGAACCAAGACGCTATCCTCCAAAAAAGGAAGCCAATCTGGTGGTCCCCTGCCATAAACAAACTCTACAACAGAAGGAAGAAGCTGTTCCAAAAGAGAGTAGAATCCCATGAGTGGTGGAGCTCCCTGGTCAGCCTCAGTAGGAAGCTGAGATCCCTTATAAGATCCTACAAAGCTAGCTACGAAAACAGAATTGCCACTGATTCTAGGGACAACCACAAAGCATTCTATAGCTATGTCAAGAATCTCAATGGCAACACCCAGATCTGCTCTGAGTTGCAGCACAATGGCATGCAAATTACAGAACCAACTGATATTGCCAACATCCTGGCAGATAGGTTCATTGTTAACTTTACCCCCCCCTCACCCCCTAAAGGGCCCATATCTATACAGGAAGAATGCAGAGTCCCTGTAATCACAACTGCGCAGGTAAAAGCTGCACTCTCTAAAGCCAATAACACAGCATTCATGGGAGTTGACAATATCCCAGGCTGTGTTTTACACGAACTTCAGAACAAACTGGCTCCCCACCTAAGCACCATGTTCAATCATAGCCTCATGTCAGGCTTTGCACCCAATGAATGGTGCACAGCAACAGTTATCCCACTCCACAAAGGGGAAGCCACCACTGATCCCAGGAACTTTCACCCTATTAGCCTGATGAGCCTGGTCTGTAAGGCCATAGAACATATATGGAACTCACAAACAAAGACATTGGTAATCTCCAAACTCTGGACCCCACACAGTTTGGGTTTGTGAAAGGCAGATCATTCCTCCTGTACCTGACTGACTTCTTTGAGGCAGTCACCAAAGCCGTAGAAGAGGTTAAGGTGGTTCACACAGCCTATCTTGACATCGCCAAGGTTTTCACCACCATCCCCCATTCTGAAGTTATAGCTAAACTCACTAAACTAGGTATAAATCCCTACATCACAAGATGGGTTGTCAACTGGCTCACTGACAGAACCCACACTGTAAAAGGTGCAGACTCAAAATCTGACTGTAAACCAGTGACAAGTGGAGTACCACAGGGTTCAGTCCTGGGACCTCTCCTATTTGGTATCTACTTTTCTGAAGTATAGACTAACACAGAAGGCCTTTGGCTAATGAAGTTCGCAGATGACTGCAAATTAGCAACCATAGTCACATCCCCAAATGATGTGGACATCCTACAGAAGGACCTCACTGAGACAGATGCCTGGTATCAGAGCCATGGCCTCAAGATCAATGCCAAAAAGTGCATTGTCATCCCCTTTGGTAAAAACTCTGTACCCATGAACTACCACATAGGTGGCAGTCTACTTAATGCTGAATGTGTGATAAGAGACCTTGGGACCCAGGTGGACAGTAGTCTCTCCTTTGATAATCACATCACTACAGTAGACAGAAAATCCTTCTACGTGGCAAACCTAATCACAAAAGGGTTCTCATCCAGGAAAAAAGAGGTCATTGTTTCCCTCTACTCAACACTCATTAGACCCATTATACAGTACAATGCCCCTTTTGTAATGTACCTCACAAGACATCTGCAGCAGCTGGAAAGGCCACAGAAGTACCTCACAAAGAGGATTACTGGCCTCAAACAGATGCTCTACACTGACCATCTCAAAAAACTCCAGCTTTACTCCGTAGCATATCACCTACTCTGAGGTGATCTCTGCCTAACATATAAAGCTATGTCAAACCCAGAGCTGTTGGACATGCTGCACCTAAAGAAATCCCAATCCCTCTGAGCTACACACTCTAAGGACCTAAACCTTGTCACCACAAAAAACAGGACATGCTGGAGGGATAGATTCCTGTCCCACAGACTTCCCACACTCTGGAACAAGCTACCCATCTATGTCAAGCAAAGTTCCTCATTAGCACTCTTCAAGAAAAATCTTGATGAGTGGATGGGAAATAGGAAATACACCCCGGGGATCACTTTTGTGGCTCTGCTTGACAGGAGCACAGGAAAATAACTTTTGTGGGTGACATAAGCCAGGGAACCTTGGGCCAATAGCCTAGTACCTACCTATGAACCTATGAACCTGTTACTAATTATTTTGTGACTCTGGTAGTCTGTATGATCTCAGTCTAACCTTCACTCCAAGTATGGTCTTTGTGTTATGTTTTATCAATTTAGTTCTCACAGACATTTCTGATAATGCTCCTTTATTTTTCCTAAGAAATTCTCATGTTTCCTGTTTTTGTAGCTTTAAAGTGGATTCCTCTAGCTGTACTTCAGTTAAAAATATTCTTTTCTCTGCTGTGTGAATCTTAGTTTGAAAGCTAACCATGGAATACTCTACTTATTACTGTGGCTTTATCATACTAATGTGACAGATTTGCACTATAATTTTCTTTCCTCATAGTTTACTACATTTACTATTTCAATAACCTTCACACTATACCATCTTAGCCAAATAGCCCTTGCACTTACCCAGAAATTTGTTTTCCAGTAACACTAATGCATGATCACCTGAGTAAAATTATCTAATGCAGGTCATTTACTATTTCAATAACCTTCACACTATACCATCTTAGCCAAATAGCCCTTGCGCTTACCCAGAAATTTGTTTTCCAGTAACACTAATGCATGATCACCTGAGTAAAATTCTCTAATCCAGGTATTCTTATTATAAACACATTCTTGTATCTTTTTTTTGAATGTGCTGCTTTACAATTGATATGAGCAGCTTTAGTCTTTTCTGTAAACTGTTGTAGAGCTCTAGCACAGTATTAAATGGTGACTGTTTTTCTTCCCATATCTCTTTAGAAATACCAAATAGACATCTGGGATGCTTGCTATTCAAATGTTCAAATGGAGTACACCCTCATGGCACCTCTGTCATTGCAAATAACAAGTAAAGTAACAATTGATTCCAGTTCTTACCATCTGCATCAATTACTTTTCGTAGCATGGATTTCACAGTTCTATTGAATCCGACAATGAAGCCAATAGTCTGCAGATGGTATATTGATAATTGTAGCTGCTAAACTTTGAATTAATAGCATAACTGATATAGTGTCAACATAAAAGTTGTGGCTTTGTCAGTATTTCTTGAGGGATAACCACTCAAAAGAATAATAGTACCATTTCTCTGGCAAGAGCCATAACATTAGCATTAGTTTTGTTTAATGGTACGTCTTCTAGAAGTTTGTAGACTAGTCCATTATTAATAGTGTGTACAGGTACCCAATGTTCGATTTTACTAGTGGCCTCACAATGTCTCTAACTGTACAATCAAATGGTCCTTTATATATAAAAAATTGAATAAATGACTCATAAATGCAGGAAGGGGTGCACATTTATGATATTCTAGACAAGTAGAAAAGTATTTTTTTTTTCATTTCTTTCATTATATCTGGACAACAAAATCTGGTCAACACTTTTGTTTTGGGTTTGTTCCCACCCAGTTGACCACCTAACACATAATTATGGTCTGAATTCATTGCTAGTGCTCCATGCAGTTTTTGTAAATAAGAGATGGAGTAAATATTTCTATGTATAAGTATTTACTTGCTCTACATAAGATGTTGTCTTTCAACATAAAGTAGGGAGAAGAATTAGTTGGAACACATTGCTCACTATCTTCCTCTATAATCTGAGTTATGTCCTCCCTTGCTAAAGTACCCTAGCCTTACTTTTATAAGTTTACTCAGCTTATCTGTAACCTTAATGTTTCTTTCTTTCTTTCTTTTTCTTTCTTTCTTTCTTTCTTTCTTTCTTTCTTTCTTTCTTTCAGTAGCTTGTCTTGAAGTGGAAGGTATAGTTTCCTCTGAAGAAATGGCGCTGGGGAATATATTGTATGTTCTTCTAGACAGAATCTTCTCCTGCTTGAGAACCTACCTTTTACTTTGCTTTCTTTTCCCCTTTGACAGAAATATGTTTAGGAATCTTCATTGTCCTACCTATTGCATTTGTTGTACTCACTAACATGTCTTTGCTATAAGGGTTGTCACTTGATTGCCCTTCTTCTGCTATTGTTGTTCTCACAGTTTAAGTCCAGACATCTCTTTTGCACTGATTTTTGATTTAGTTTTTCTATCAGTTTGCTGTCAGCTCTGGTGCTGGCATCTATTATTGCATCAGTTTTTTTATCTATTACTGGAAACACTTCTGGTAGCACACAGGAGATAACCATTTGAAATATTGCTTCCCACTAGGGCTAGTCCTGAAACAGAGACTAAATGGCTGAAAAAACACACATATAACAAGTCTGAGAAAGTCATTTTCCAGAATATTCATTATTCTCTGAGTCATGGCAGTCTTGGAGTTGGTATATGTTCATGGAATGTGGGGGACTTACTCCTAACATAGGTGACCCAGCCAAAAGAAAGTTTAAAGAAGAAGAGCAATGTTCGAGATTTTATTTTCTCTGCTTTTTTTCCTGTCTGTCTGTCAGTGTTACAGAGCCACACAGTCTCCTTTGTTTACCAAATTCTAGTCGTATTTGTAGATATCATGCTAATTCCCCTCTCCTAGTTTTGATTTTGGATCTCTGCTGTGTTCTCTATTTCTTCTGTTCTTAGACTGGATGGGTAGATTATGCTGCTGCATTATCTTCTCCTTCTTATAAGGTGAATTGGCCTGAAATAGAGCCTACAGATCCAAGGTTTCAAGCTCAAATAACCACTTGTACTGTATGAGGACTAGCAAGCTCAGGCAAAGGTCACAATCTCCAAAATAAAAAAAAGATGCAAGGTAGCTAGACAATTAGAGCAGTCACTTCCCTTATCTATAATTCTGCCTGTTTGAGGGCTGCTTGAGGTATGAGGGCCATGAGTTTGAGATCCCTGCTGTTGATATGCCCTACTTCCACATCTTGACCTGTGGTTTAAACTGGGAAATATTTTCCTTTAATAACATCATGGGTCAAAACAAGAAATCACAGCTGCATGAAGCAAACATTTTCCTAGAACTGTTTGATTTTCCACATTCATAACTGAGCGTTCCTTTTTACCACAGTGAGTGGGTGTATCTCCGTTGAAGGTTGTGCGTCAGGGCCGGCAACTCGGCACGTAAAAATCTACTGCCAATCATTAGCGGACTGGAGTTCCACTGTGGCGACCCCTAACCGGGAAAAGCCAAAAGACACAATATATATATATATATATGTGGGTACATATGAAATGATCGACAACTTAAAATATCGACAGTGACTTCACCGACAAGTCAAATAACCGACATCGCAAATCACGGACGTTTACCAGGTAAGGGATGTAAATTCGCTACTCATGCCTACCATGGTTGCATGACACTGCCACACTTACTAAACCATGGTAGGCATGAGTAGTGAATTTACATCCCTTACCTGGTAAACGTCTGTGATTTGCGATGTCGGTTATTTGACTTGTCGGTGAAGTCACTGTCGATATTTTAAGTTGTCAATCATTTCATATGTACCCATATATATATATATATATATATATATATATATATATATATATATATATATAGGAATCTTTGAAAAGAGGAGTCATGCTTCCAGAATCTAGCAGAGCTTGAACTTTTTATCCTTCCAAAAAGTACATTTTATGAAATTGTTTATAATGCAGTCATAGAAAGCAGACAATAATGCTAGCTTTAATTTTATCACATTCAGTAGGGCAGTTTCTTATGCAGCCTTCCCAGATGTTTTCATGTTTACAATACTAGTATTATTTTGTGTAATAGTGTAATAGAATCTGGCTATATGAAACATCCTTACTTACTTGAAAAACAGACTCAGTTGATACTATTTATTTCACATAAGATTGCACACTGTTTTACAACAACTTTAAAATTAGAAGCAGACAATTCAGTTTTAAACAATATATCCTTAACTAATGAGTGTTCCATTAAAGATATGAACTTGTCAGAGTTCTGGTTCTGAAGGACATGCTCAGTCATGTGCACATGGTGCTCCCATCCTTTTAAGTCAATTGTAAAATCTCCCAGAAGCTCCTAAAAACATCTTCATTAACCTTACTGAAGCAAGATTTCCAGCATCAGTGAGACCCTTACTAGATCAGGAGCATAATAGTAATTTTATCTCTGGTACCCATATTCTGGCTAGGCTAGTTCCTTCACAGCATTCACAATACTATGGTAACTGTCATGGCATCTTCTATGCAGAACCTTGCAGAGGACCTGCAGATGATAAAAAACTCACTGATGGGGATTTATGAGAATGTTTCACACATCTACAAAGGACATCACCCAAATCAAAATCACTAGATAAACATAAAGCCCAACTAACCTAGCTACACAGCTTTCTATCTAAGCAGCAACAGGAGATCACCAGGAATACAGAATGCATTAATAAACTGGAAGTTACCATAGACCAAATGCTCTCATCCATCAATATTATGGACAAGAGTGATGATCTGGAAAATAGGGCCAGGCTGGACAAACTTTGCAATCTGGGGGCTACCTGAGAAAATTGAGGGGAATAACCCAAGGTGCTTTATTTCCACAGATATGGACAATTCCTTGTAGACTTGGAAGCTCCATTCACTGAACAAGCACAAAGAATATCTCCTAGACTGGGAAGCAAGAAATACTCATGGCAGTTCATCATTAATGCTTGAAGTTTGCAGATAAAGAATTCATCCTTTTGAAAGCAAGGCAGTTGGAAGCAGACCTCAAGTTGACAGGAACATTAATCCATTTAATCCTAGAGTACAGTACAGTCTTTTGCCTAAATGCATAACTTTAACCCAATACCGTAGGTACTTTAGGGATAGGGGCTTCATGGTCCAAATACTGTTCCCAGCCATACTGTAAATTAGCAGGGGAAACCAAAAAAACAGCTTCTCATCCACTGTTGAAGTAGAAAGTTTTACAGCTGTCAAACCATCTAAAAGAAACAAGCAGTTTTCAGAAACCTTAAAAGTTAACATGTCTAAACCAGTCCTCAAAGTTGCTGCTTCTAAAAAAGGAGAAAGTTCAAATACCACTTCTACTAAATTGGCTAATAGCCTGAAATAAAATCTAAAGATCTCATTACACTCTACTGTAGAAGTATTGCAGAGGTAGACCCAAATAGCACCACAAACTCAACTTTGGGCAGCAACAAGTTTGTACCTCTTTTATGTCTGGTATTTCAGGACTTCAGCTCTCCTAAAATCTTCAAGTTGGAATCCCTGAAGACTACATAGTACAACAAATCCTCACAGTTTCCATCACTCACGCTTCGTTAAGGATACACCACTACCCATGACAGACTAACTCAGGATAGGAGGTTGTTCTAAGATATTTCCTGTCTGTTACCTGATAGTGAGTTTTCTCCAAGGAGAGCTAGTTTTATAAATATTTTAAGTGAATCATATTAGTTATTCTGAGTGTTGTTGCCTTTATGATTTTATATTAATGATGTTAATTAGTTTTGTGCTCAGGGGTAACTTCCTGTTTGGGAGAAATGTGCACTAGTAGCTGTGTCTTGCAGATTGAAGATGGGAAATAATAACAGTTTGTGCATAGTTAGTACACTTCCCATCCTTGCTGCTTGGTCCTAACAGCAACATAACTTGACCCACTTTCAGGTAGTATATCAACCCACACTAGATGCCTTGCTGATAGCAGGATAACAATTCTAATCTCACACCCTCCGATAGGTCCCAGTCCATTCGTCATATATTGTGACAGATCAAATGACTTTCTGTAAACATTAAATGCATTTCAACACCCCACAAAAAGAAAGGAATAATAGATTCAAAGCAAATATTATCTGTCTGCAAGAGACTAAAATGAAATGTGATAATAAAGGAGTCTTCATATTAATCCATGAATCTTTGAGATGGACCAGGTTATAAAACTAGCAGATCCTGAATGGAGATGGCTTACCCTCATGAATAATGCAAATTACATCAACATTCTATTAGTCAATTTCTGTGGCCCAAATTCCAACAACATAATTCAATTCATTTGATTTTTCTCTGCATTGCAATCCTTCAAAACCAAGGTAGACCATATTATTATTGCTGTACTGTATCATAATTAGCTGGAAACACTGTACTGAGACTGAGAACTAAAGTTTTTATCTGTTAATTACCCAAACTCATGTTGAACAGGTGCCATTCTCTCATTTATGGGCCAGGTCTTGTGTACTTTTCATAATGAATTCTCCAAACACTGTAGTTCATTCAATAAGACTTTAAGAGATGTTCACAATATCTGAATACCGTCTTTATCAACAATGCTGATAACAACAGCGCTGCTAAATATACTTTAAGTTTCTGCACATATCTTCTGAATGTCCTGAATAATGTAAATGGAAACAGTCTTTATTTGACTTGACTTCTGTACTCAAGCTCGAGTCTGTAAATGTCAGGCCGAATGAATGAACTAACTAACCTTAACTGAACTGCTATCCTGAACTCAACATATTATATAGCTTCAGTCCAGTAATTTTCTTTATTTACTCCTCCTAACTTTGGTCTCAGGCTTTGTCTCTTGTGTGCTTTATTTAGCATTCCATTAAGGAACATTCTTTAGCTGGCAAGATTGTATATTTCCCTTGAGAAAAGAACATTCTGCATTTCTGCATTTTTTACACACTTTATGCTTATCTTCTACACATAAATGAAACACAATTTATTTTAGCCTTTAGCCTGTCTAATGTCTAATAACTACTTTAAAATGGAAGTCCCTAATCTAACACCATACTTGACCCAGACAATGACAGAATACTATTAGGATGGAACCAATAGGTTAAGACATCAACACAGCTTAGAGCCATAATGAAGAAACTGGACCAAACACATGTCTAGTAGGTACTTCATAAAGTACAGAGTGAAATATCCTTTTAATGCCCATACAGTAAGAATTGCCAGCAGAATTGACCTATAGCTAGCCTGCAAAGTAAAAATTTCTTCCAATTACTTCAACATCATTACTCCAAATATCTGTTCTGATCATTCTGCTCTTATGAATCACCCACACAAGCAGGTAAACAAAACTCCACACTCTCCTCCAACATCCATGCCCGATAAAGAAGAGATAAGAAGCTTGATTACTCATTACTAGTTGACTGATAATTCCAATGGAACTGATGCCTGGTCTTCAAAGGGATTCTTTAGACTTACTTTAGAGTCATACCAAGTATTTGACCTAAAAGAAGAAAAAGGGATAGACTCATGGAACTGCAGCGAGTATCAGCTAACCCAAAGCTGTATGAGAATAAATACAAGAAGAATGGGTAAAAGATGGCCTCATACTCAGATAAATTAACTAAAAAAAGAGAAGATCTGACAGTGGAACTGCCTCCTTATTCAAGAGAGATGTAATTGCTTTAAAACCTTCTTTTGGACACAAGTTGTTATTTCCTAGAACTTCACTGTAAAACTAGCAACAGAAATAACTAGTGAAATGTTCATCCCAGCACTGACTGGGAGAAAATAAAACAATGTATACAGACCATCATCAAATCAATAAAATACTGGCTCAAGAATACCTACAGTCACAATAAAACAACTTACACCAAGGGCACAATGGGTCCCTTTGGCTGCTGTCAGGCTTAAATCAAAATAAGTTAACCAAGGACAAACATTGTAGACTAGCCCACCCACTACCATCACTGAGATTCTGACTGCTATAGAAAGTCTATAATAAGGGAAATTGCCAGGTCTCAGCAGACTGACCACTGAGTTTTTCTAGGAGTTTAATGTTTACTTTGGAAACCATTACTGGATTTACTCAGAGAAGGGGAAACTAATGTGTCAATCCCCCAAGATATCCTCATTGCCAAACTCTTGATGTATCCAGAACACAACAAAAGTAGAATATTGCCCTCAAATTATAACCCTGTTTCATAGCTAGAGCTTAAAGGTAACATTTTTATTAAAATCCTATCCAGCAAACTGGTAAACATCCTCCCAAATATGGTCAGCACTTATCAGCAAAGGTTTGTCAAATATAGAGCAGATAGCCCCCACCTTATCGAATTATAGCAAGACATGCAAATCTTTTGCTGGTGTGGAGCAGCAATCCTGATTTTTTAAAAAAGACTTTGATTTTTGCTTGGAACCGCATTTGAATGTACTTAGTTTCATGGACTTCCCCCCACTTTAATTTCCAAATGTAAGTTCTTACATAATGGCCCCACAGTAATTACAGCCTCAAATGGCTCCTCATCCAATGCTCTGTGCATCCAAAGAGAGCTCAAAGTTGACTTCTCTCCCCACTCCTATTCACTCTTGTCACCAAACTCTATATAAAATATGTCACTGAAAAGCTGTAAAGCAATTCCAGTACTAGAATTTGGTGTACACATAGTTAACTGATGAGTGCGCAGATTGGGTCTCTCAACCACGGGGCATTTACAGCAAAGCCATATCTTACTTTATGGAGATGGAATCTGATATAGAACTAAAGTTTCAGTATCAGAAAACTTTTCTGTTCCCACTGTCAAAAAACACTTTACAATTGCCAAGCTGCCAAGCCAATACCAACAGATGGAACTTAGTGAAAGAGTGCACACACCTAGGTATTCACTTAACCTTTAAGTCACCCATGATTGTGGACTGGAACTGCAACCCCATACTTATACACCTACATAGAAAGCTTGTGGAAGAATGTCCTTCATAACCTTTTTAACAAAATTTCAAAGAGTAAAGATATATATACTTCCTTAAAATTCTCTATATTATCAGTCATTTACCCAATATTAATAGATATTTATCTACTATAAAAAAGATTTCAGAAAGTTCTGGACAACCTTTTGTGAGGTGGCACAAATCCCAGGGCGAGAAGACTTAAACTATATCTATCAAATCAGTTAGGGAAAATAGGTATTCCTAACCTGAAACTATACAAGGCAGTCGCCAAGAGCCAACATATCTAATCAAGATGTCAATCTAGGCCTATATTGCCTCGCCTGTAAATAAAGATTATTCAGTCTAAGCTTACAAGTAAAGAAAAACCCAGTGCTAATAAATTTTGGAACCTAGGAGGATGATAAAGCAGAGTGGAAAAAGTGTTTTTTTCAGTGAACAAATAAGGACTCCTCCTGACTACTTTTGAATAGAATATGGGACATGAAACATTATTTGAATGATGAACCCCTCCACTGGAATAACTAGATCAGGACTGACATTTTACAGTAGACTTTAATATTCTAAAAAGGATATTTGATGATACACAATTCCTGTGGTTCCAATGCCTTCAACTCTATGTCATATCAAGGTCAATAAAGTTTTCAGGGTTGAAAATTACCTTCAACAAATTAGCCTCAACAGTTTACCACAGTCTGTGGGTATGGAGTGCCTCAGAATAAGCAAATTCTATCAGGAATATCTCCCGCAACTTCCTCTGGTGCAGTTTTGCATTACTGGACAAAGTCTCTTCAGCTGCGTATCTCTCCACAACAATGGACCAGGGCTTTACAATTCGTCTTCCCCTCCAAACTCCACAGCATTCATCAATTCATCATTTTAAAAATAATTCATTACTAGCAACACGTACTAGCCAGATTGTTCAGAAGGGGATGGGCCAGTGCAGATCTATCCTGGCATTATTATATGCCCTACACTGATTACTTCCTCATAGTTTGGCCATGCTCCCAAGTCTATGTAAAAGGTGCTATGATTATTCAGGCAATCTCTAGGAACTCCAGACGTCACCCCCCCACAACTTCAGTGGAGTTATGCCTACTCTATATTATACGACTGAATCACATTCTACCCATTACTACATACCTGTGGATTAGAGTAATATGTCTCTCTTTTGTAGGCTTCTTCTTCAAATACCTGAATGGAATGGCATACAGTTTTTTTTACATTATATGCAGTGATATTCCTCTTGTTCCCCACCAAATGACAACAAAGAATAATAGAAATCCAGGTGGATGATCTCTCTCCATGTATCAACTAAACAAAACTAGCTTGGCTAACTCTGTCTCCAGAAGGGTGTCAGGGAGGACTTAAATGGTGATGAACTGTCAGTTTTCCTAGTCACTAGCGGTTAGTTCTTCTTTTATGTTGTTCAAAAATTCTTATTGCTTGAACATTTATTTCCCACTATACTGCAGTGGTGGTGCTGCGGTAGCGTTGTCGCCTCACAGTTAGACGTTGCCCGTTCCATTCTCAGAGCGTCTTCTGTGTAGCGACATGCATGAATTGGTGTTCCTTCATTGAAGGTTGTGCGTATGGCCCGGCAAGCCAGTACGTAAAAATCTACTGCCAATCATTAGCGGACCGGAGTTCCACTGTGGCGACCCCTAACCGGGAAAAGCCGAAAGACACAAACAAACAAACGAATGGACTAATATGTATATGTACTTAAGGCTGGTGTTCTTTCCTTCATGGGATGATTTTAGTTGTGTCATTTAGTCACTAGTACACTAGTCCAATAATACTATAAAGGCTAACACAACTAAATGTCCAGCTTCTTTCTTCTAGATTTTAGAATTTCACTGCATTACTCAGTATCGAACGCATAATCTACTATAATCTATTGATGCCTTAGATGTTAGATAATTGTCATCAACCAAAACCAACACTTCCATTCTTTTTCTTCTTTTATTATGTTTTACTTCTCCGTTTTGCAAAGACTTCTTTATGAAGCATTTCATGTATCTAGATATGCTATGTTTGGTGTAATAAACTTTAATTTATGATTAAAAAACCTCTCTGAGTTCTTGGAATTACTTTCCTGCAGCCAATTTATCATATTAGTTAGGTATTTTCTTTTGAATCTAGCAACTGCTAAAGTTTCAAAAATTTCATTTTACTCTTATTATCATGATCTGACAACAGTTTTATAATGTATCATTAATTATTCAGTTGAGTTTTTTCTAGATTATCAGCATTAAAAGTCTTTTTGCCTCCTTCCATATTCACTTGCAAGAAGGATGTTTAGATCATTCTGATTTGTCCCATGTTTCTTATGTGGTTTGTGTTATACCTTTAAACAACTACCAAATAAGAATCAATGTTATCTTTGCTTAGTTTCTTAATGGCAGATATACTTCTAGTTGTTATTGTAGATGCTTGCAATAAAATCAAGGACTTGTTTCAATAAATGCAAGATCTCCTGTCTTAATCTATTCTTCTGGACTTCCATTAAGTAATAGCAAAAGTAAGACCCATTGTCTGTACTTATTTTTCTGGTCTTCAGTCAAGTAGCTTTCTACCTCTTGATTAGCAACTATTTATATATTTTCTTTTCAGACATCTGTTAACATTAAGAGTGTTAATACCTACCTACCTGGTTTAGAAGTACCAACTGTTTTTGGTAAACACTCAATTTGGCCTGGTCTGGTCATGGCTCTACCCACTCATTTCACTCTCACTATGCTCAGGCTCATTCTTGTCCCCTTCCCTAACCTCAATTCCAATACACCCCCACATGCTCTACATTTATAGTCTATCCATCTGATTAAGCCCCATCCACTTCCTTCATTCCAATCAATAAAACCAGTTCCTCCACACAATTCTATCCTCCCTCCTACTTACTACACTGCCCCAATTCTACCACTATCCAGCCAGTCCAATTTCTCTTCTATCATATCCGCAATCACACACTTCCATTACAACCTAGCACCCTCTTCCACCCTCTCCACATAGCCAACCCCATATCTTCCTACTCCATCCTACAAACTGACCATACCCACACTCTCACTAACTGCATACAATCTCTTTTACATACACCTCTTCTACCTCACTCACAACTCTCTAAATCATGCACCAAGTCTTCCTTTCAATCCCCCTTTTCTTCTATCTCTCATTCTTCATCTCATATCACATTCAACTCTTCTACCTAACACCATCTCGTACACTTATCCATGCTATTACTAATAAAGATCCTTCCCTACCTTTCTCAATCTCACCCTCTCTGTAAAGCATCTCCACCACATGCCTCTCTAAAATCAAAGTTTTTACCATAAGCACCCATCTCCCCTAAATTCAAGCAGAAGATATTCTCACTCCAGTACTACCTACCACAACCAAATCTCATATCCCAAACTATTTTGCTTAGTGGGGACATTCACCCCAATCATAGTCCGCAAACCCTCTCCTCTATCCCTTGTCTCCCCAACCCAGCCTACTACCCACCACTCACCTACCTTTAATCCCCATCCTCTTCAGTGCTAAAATCTTATCATTCTACTCCATGAATTTACAGAGTCTACTCAATAAAACTTCCAATCTCAGTGCATGGATATTGCAATACTCACCTCATATCTTAGCATTATCTGAAACTTGTCTTAAACCCCATATCTCCAACAGACAAATCCTAGCCCCCACTACATCTACCAGCAAGATCATATCACAAAAAAGGAGGTGGAGTTATAATTCTCTATTCCGAGCAAATCATTCCCTCCTCAAATATATGGCCATTGGCATGGAAAACAGTTCCAAAAGAAAAAAAAAGTTTTTTTTAGCTGATTTCGACTGTTTAAGCGTAGGGCAGCAGCGCGCAAATTGGATCGGGCGAAAAATAAAAAAAAATCTAAAATAAGCATTCAAACCAAAATCACTATTTTGCCATTATACTCAATGGCAGGTAGAAGACAACATGGCCAGTGAATAGTGTTTGCTAAGGGGGGGAGGCTCGGTGTGGGACCTGTAACTATGCATCAGCAGGCAATCCTATGCAAATGAGGGGAATGATACTGAATGTAAAACAAGTTGGTACTACAAGTGCTCACACCAAACCAAGAAAAATAAAAGAGCACAGCGTTGCGAGTCCACAGTGGTGGTGTTGTTTTATATAGGTTGGAAGACTACATTAATGACATGGAAAGTATTTTATTTATAACAGACAACTACTCTTCATGTTCCAAAAATGAGATAAACATTTCATATAGCAGAATAGATAGTTATCTTTATGAATATTTAATGGACAAGAGAATTTCCAGTGATGACTATGATTTCCTGCTTAATAAATATCCAAAATTTCCGGTGATTTTTGGAATACCTAAGGTGCATAAATGTTTAAAGAAACCACCATTTAGACCTATTGTAGCAGCTGCTGGTTCTAAAACCCACAATATGGCAGTCTATGTGGATAAGAAACTAAAGCATATTATGAATAAATTCCCCCATTTATTAAAGGATTCATGGAATTTTTTAGAACAGATTAGTAAGGGCTTAAGATCAGTGGATACTTCTTTCCTCACTATAGATGTGCAGGAACTTTTTTCCTGTATTCCAAAAAAAGAAGGCTTGTGTCTATTTGAGGAGGTGCTTTTTAAATATTCTTCTTTGACTACTGATGAAAATTTGCTTATATGTGAGCTAATGAGTATTATATTGGAAAACAATTACATATTCTTTGAAGAAGAATATTTTCAGCAGCTTAAGGGAGTGGCTATGGGCGCAGCTTGCGCCCCCCTATATGCTAACCTAGTCCTTTTGGGCTGGGAAGACAAGTATGTTTTTCAAAATGAGTTGTTTTTTACTAATGTGACCTACTATGGCAGGTTTTGGATGATATTTTTATTTTATGGAAAGGAAGTAAAGAAAAAATAATAGAATTTGTTCAATATTTAAATTCAACTACAGATTATTTGAAGTTCATTCATTCCAAGATGGCCACCGACTAGTCTAGTCCTTACTCTCTGAGCTCCTCACAGCTATTTAACTTTTGTTTTTTTTTACAACTTTACATCAACCTTTTTCCTCAAATTTTTATACTAAAAGATTTTGTAAATCTTTTCACGCATTGGATTATTTTTTCTTCTGGAATTATTATCCTGGGATTTATTTTACCTCAGAACATTCTTGGTCTCTCTGCTGCTGGGACTCCTACTGCTCCAGTCTGTTCCTGGTTCCTGGTATCCTGTTAACTGCATTCCATTTCTGGGCATGGCTACAAAATCTGACTCCATGGAGACTCAGCCTACAAAGGCCAAATATACTTCAATGCTCTCTCCTGAAAAAGATTCAGGTTCAAAAGACTGAAATCATCTAGACAACCTACAGAAACTTTTAATGTAAGTAATAAAGATTTAAATGGCTCAAATTTCCTTTTAGAAGAACTAAAATAGCATTAAAACCAATCCAAAGTGCTATACAAAACTTTTCAGAACAGTTTGCAGACTTTAGTAAATCTTTAAAGCAAATAAACGATAGTATTGTTACTATTGAAAATAAAATCTTAGCTTTGGAGGTTAAAACAGACTTATTGGAAAGTGACTTTAAATCTAGAGATAAAACTGTTTCAGATTTACAAGCTAAAATATTGGATCTGGAAGCCAGGAGTCAAGAAATAACATCATTATTCGTGGTTTACCTGAATCTTATGACAATAAAAACTTGTTATCTGTGACTAAAAATATCTTTGAAACACTGTTAAATTGTGAAGCTTCTTCAAAATCTATAATTGTAGAGAGAGCACACAGAGCACTGCGTACAAAGCAAGATTCTTCCACACCAAGGTTAATTTATACTAAGTTACTAAACTTTCAAGACACTTTCCAGATCCTAGAAACTGCTAAAACAAAGAAACAATTCATATGGAAGTCTCACAAACTATCATTTTCCCAAGATCTTCCTGCACAGATCAAATTAAATAGACAAAAACTAGCCCCTATTGTGCTGACTTGATAAAAAGAGGGATTAGATTTCGAATGGCATATCCTAATACCTTGTCTTTCACAGCTAATGACAAAAGATTTGTATGTTCAGATCCTAAAGATGCAAAAGACATTTTTCTTAAAACATTTAAAAAGCTTCCTGACACTGTATCTTAATATTCTACTGTTAAAGAACTACAATAAGGTTTGATCTTTTCTTTTCTTTAATCTGACAGTATTTGTGTTACATAATTTGTAATTCTGGTGTGACATAATTATATTACCTTAAGTACTTGTCATGTAATTTACACATGATGGATTTGGTGTGACAGTGTGCAGTGACAGGATATATGCTTGTTAGATTTGTGTGGATTAATAGAAGCATTTAAAAAATTCCTGTATTTACTTTTTTCTCTTTCTCTCACATATGCTTGCTGTGTAAATAGATAATATGTTAATTTTACTACAAGCTTTGGAGTTACAGCCTTCTGTGTAAGCTAAATGATTTTTGGAGGGAAAAACATTCCATCTCAACATTCTAGCAAGAAAATCTTCCCCTCAGAGTTCCAGCTGATGCTCTGCATGAACATGCACACACTACAGTCTCTCTGAGATGGATGGTGATGTCATCATTTGTGAGGAAAGAAGGACAGTTTCAAATACACAAGTCTGCTTGTTTTCAACAAGTATTCAATAGCACTAACTTTTTAATTGATCTGGCTATTATTTAAAGTGTTTTCTTTTCATAAATGAAGGTTGCTTTTTAAATTTAAAGAGATTCATGTCACATAATATATTCAGTGACTTTTAGTGTGTCTGCATGACTTCAAAGCAAGCTGCTACTTTCATAAAGCAGAGTGAAAATGTTTCTGGAAACAAATGAACAGGTTAGTTTTATATATTAAAATTCTAAAGGATGTGTAAAGAAATGAACATATTTTCCTATTCAGAATATTTTTCATACAATATTTTATATTATACTGAAGTGTTTAATTTGACAAATGTTACAAAGTATACCTGTTCATATGAAAGTTTCATGTTCTTTCTATTCTCTGCTCTCTCTCTTCTCAGAGGCTGGATGTGATATTTATGATTAGTAGTTTATGTTTAAGAAAGCCTTTACTTATTTGAAAGGTTTGAAATAACTATCTTTAATATGATTAGCTGAATCTACCTGTATATATTTAAGCCCTTAGATTTACTGCATTTAGCTTGCTTGTTTCTGTTTTAATTAGATGTTCAAAATGTTTACTTTAAAAGCCTTGTCTTTTCATGCTGTTTTGCTATGTTACATCTATACCTTAGAAGAATAGTATGGCTACATAACCTAACAGAGTCATTAGTAAAATATTCAAAAAGTAGATTTAAAATTATATGTATGCACATTGTTGTACATTCAGTCCAATATATATGATGCTGTTTAAGTTACTATTTAATAATATAATTATACTTTATTCATGTATATTAACTAGTGTTAAAACCTTACAGCTTATAATATTTCATTTTGAATAGTTCCTGTACTATTATTATCTAGTTAATAGATGCATCTCCAGACTGAATTGTTTTTCATTTTGAGATATGGTTGCTTGGTAGTTGTTTTTTGCTTTATTTGAACTATAACTAAATACTCATTCTACAGGTATTAGTGCTTTTATCATACTAATGGTTATGTTGATTAATGAAATTATCACTAAAGTACTAAAGAAGGTTCAGTAGATAGTGCATGACTATTATCTTTAGTTCAGTAATGCTATGCTTATTTACTTATATTATAATGGTACCAGTTGGTTTTGTTATACTTATATATGTTATCTTACATATCTTTCAGTTTTAATTGTATTACTTCTTATGATAGAATGTTCTAGTTAAGCAGAGTGTGATTTATTTATTATTTACTTGTTTCTCTTTCTCTTGAAATACTTGAGGAAATGCATTTAATCACTATAAATTTCAATTTAAGGATAGGAGCTTTAGATTAGTATTAGAAGTAGGGATTAAGCATGTTGGACGTCTTGAAATTAGTTAATTTTGTATATATTTTTAGTAGTATTACTCGGACTTTATGTTATGTTAGGCTTCCTTTGAGTAATTTGTATTCTAACTTGATGTTATTATTATCTATAATTACAATGTTTTTTTCATGTTCTTCTGCTCTTCCTTTATCACAGGGGGATTGGTGGGTAGGCACTAGGGTTAGGATAAAGGTTATTATTATACATTTCATGGTTCTTAAAAAACTTTTTCTTTTTTTTCAACAAATGTTATTTGATGACTTGCTTGAATACTTAAAGACTGTTTTTCTTTTATTTTTTTCTTCTTCTTTTAATGTTGTGTTGGATTTGCACCTTGAGTTCACTTTTATAGCATCAATAATGATTATACTTGTAGAATATGCCTGTTGACATAATTTTAGATTCTTGGAATGTTAGAGGCATTCAAGATAAAGTGAAAAAGTCACTATTATTTCATATGATCTTTAAATCACAGGCTAACATTTGTTTTATTCAAGAGACCCATATTTCACGTATTGATTGGAATAAAGAGTTTAAAAAATGGATCAAAAAGATTATAGCTTCAGGTGTCTCATCTAACTCCAGAGGTGTAGCTATAATCATTAAACAAAAATTCATTGGGAATATTATTGATGAGAAATTTGATGATGAGGGGAGGTGGTGCTTATTTACCACTTCTATTGCTGGTTTGGACAAACCCTTATTAATTTTAAATCTATATGGCCCATGTAATTCACAACATTTGTTCATTTTAAAAATTTACAATATTCTTGCATCCTATAAGGATCATCATATTATAGTGGGTGGTGACTGGAATGCAGTTATAAACCCTGTAATTGATCGTTCCCGCTCCACTGTCACCTATAATCTTCAATCTACTCTGGCTATAAATGATTTGATGACAGAATATAATTTAATAGATCCCCTCCGCACTGTTAAAAATATAACCAAGAATGATATATATACTTATTATTCTAAGTGCTATCATTCGTGGTCCAGATTAGACTTCTTTCTAATTTCAGATTATATTTCAAAATATATTGTGGACTTTACTACAGAACCCAGATTCTTTTCGGATCACTCAAGAATTTCACTAAAATTGAACATAAAACCCAATATCAAAAATAAAATTATGTTTAATAAGTGGACCTTAAATAATAACTTATTGTCAAATGAAGATATTTGCAAACAAGCTTCAGAAATCTTAAATGAAATGGTGAATAGTCTTGAATCATCAGACATTCCTTATGACATACAATGGGCTGCATGTAAAGCAAGATTAAGAGGTTTATTTATTAGTAAAGCTGTTTTTTCAAAAACAATACTTTAAGAAAGAGGAATTCTTAAAATCAAGAATTTCTTCATTGGAAAATCATCTTAGTCTGAACTATGATGCTACTTTAGAAAACAAATTTTTGATTGTCAGAAAGATTTAATTCTGCTTCACCAAAATAACCTCTCCTTAGCTGAACAAAAGCTACTTGCTTCATATTCAGAGTGGGCCCAGGTTCCATCTAAATTGTTAGCGAGAATTATTAAAGTTAACTTCAGAAATCCAAATATTACATCTTTATCTTATAATAACAGATTATATAATACTGATGAAGAGATTATTCAACTTTTCACCTCTCTTTACACTGAGTTATATTCAGGTTCTTCTAATTCTGTTAAAGATAATCACTCAAAACTCTTTTTAGACTCTTTGCAGTTCCCTAAACTTAATGATAATCAGCAAAAACTACTTTCTACCCCTATATCGGTACAAGAAATCTCGGATTCAATAGATAATCTTAAATTGGGTAAATCTCCGGGACCTGATGGTTTTACTCCAGAATTTTTCAAAACTTTCAAATTGGTAGTTCTTCCCTTTCTATTTAAAGTTTACAATCATATAAGAGTTAATGATATCTCAGATATTCATTGGAACACATCCAAAACCATTCTAATTCTATAAAATAATAAAGATAAATCTGACCCAGTAAATTATAGACCCATTTCTTTAATTAACATGGATATTAAGATTCTGTCATCTATTCTGGCTAACAGATTGAAACGGATTTTACCCTCAATTATCTCGTCAGATCAATCAGGTTTTATGTCTCAGAGACATGCTTGGGATAATACTCTATCTTTAGAGACTATACTTCATCTCATTAAGAAAAATCCAAACCCTATATATGCTTTGATTATAGATGCATCAAATGCCTTTGACAGAGTATGTTGGAACTTTCTATTTCAAACTATGTTATGTTTTAATATTCCCTTATTCTTTATAAATTTTTAAAAGTTTTATACAAGAATATGTTTACTAGACTATACATTAATGGTCAATTTTCTGCTCGATAAAGATCACTAAAGGAACAAGACAGGGTTGTCCATTGTCCCCTTTTCTTTTCAACATTTACTTAGAACCTTTGCTATTGTTTATTACTCAAAATACTTTTCATAACATCCCTAGAATTCTTAATACTAATATTCATTTCTCTGCTTTTATGGATGATTTAGTAATCTACTTTCAAACTCCATTATCTGATTACAGAAAAATAATGAATTCTATTGATTATTTTTCTTTGGTTTCCAACTATCTTTTAAATTCTACAAAAACTCATATTTTTCCCTTAAATCATTTAGCACACAAATCTTTTTTGTTTCCAGACGATCATTTTCAGTTTACTTATAATATAAAATATTTAGGAATCAATTTAGAACACAATAATAAATCTTCCTTTCAAAATAATATTAATAAATTATGGAACTCTATATTGTCTGATATGGACAGATGGAAGCATCTAAACCTTTCATTTCTTTCAAGGGTGGCCATTATTAAAATGAATATTCTGCCTAAATTTCTTTACCAATTCTCATCATCTGATCAGATAATTTCAAAAATTTTTTGAGTCTGTAAATAAAGCTTTGGCAAAATTCATATGGTTCCCTAAATCTGTTAGAATTTCCTATTCTAGATTGGCATTTTTGAAGGACAAGGGAGGTTTGGGTTTACCTAATCTTTATCTCTATTATTTGATTGTCTCATCCAATAAACTTCTTACTATCTCTAAATTCAATAACACTTCTTATCCAAATCACTCTTTATGGATAACATTATGGTATAATTATGTCATTTCTAATAATTTAAATCCTGAAGCTATTCCCTTTTTCCTTCTGGATAGTTTATTTATTAAAAATATATCTACAGTATTTAAACAAAAGATTAGAGATTTCCAAACCTTACTCAAAATGTGTAAACTAGAAAAGATCTCGCACCACGTTCAGCCAATTCATCTAAACCCAAATATATTATTGGACAATAAACTTTTGAACTTAACAAACTATCCTTTAATTAAAAATCTAAAAGTAGGAGATGTTTTGAAATATCTTGACTTGCCTTTATCTGACTGGCGTAAGTTATTGAAAGTAAACTGGAATTACTCACCAATTCTTACACAACTAAGAGCAATAATTAAAAACAAATTTGTATCTCTGGTCCCCATAGACTCACAATTGAAAAACCTTAACACGATTATCAAAATACTTTCATCATCTGATAAAATGCTCTCAAACTCATATAAATGAATTAATTCTTTAATGATGGACCACAACTGTCTTTTATCTAATGTTTGGTTGAATTATAATTCCCAATTGTCAGAATCTCAGAAAGTCCTGGCTATTAGACACACTAAGGAATTTATCCCTTTTAAAAATTAGCATACACACAATTAATGATTAATAATGATGCCTACTTTACCCCAATCAAATTAAACAAATTTAACCCAAATAAGTCCCCTTCGTGTTCATGCTGTTCTCATCCCCAAGCAGACCTCCTTCATATTCTATGGTATTGTCATTTTTCTCACAGATTGTGGACATCTTTGAAAGTCAGACTGCAGAAAATGGGATATCAAAATCCACGTTGTCGTGGGAATTTGCTATTCTACATATTCCATTGATTCATCTTTCAAAAGTTGATATTCATGTTATCATTTTTATTTGCTCATTACTAAAACTTTATATAATACAAAATTGGATTGATCGCTCTAAATTAAAATGGGTTACTTTCCAGAAAATGGCTTTTAAATTTATTGATGCTCAAAGATACTTAGGTGGAAGTCCAAAAAAAAGCTATTAGAAAGGTTGTGTTAGAAAAGCTTCTAAACATATTAAATAGTTAATGTTAAATATATATATATATTTTTTTTCTCTCAGGTTGCCTAACTTGTATATAGTGTACATATGGTGTATGTTTTATTTCTAAATAACTTATCAAAATCTCATGAAGGTTGTTATCACTAGATGAATTGTTATATGTTCATTTATGCCTTCTTGTTATGTATAATCTTTTAATTGTCTTGCTATTCATATAATTAATAAAAAAATTTTTGAGAAAAAAAATTATTTGAAGTTTACACATCAGTTTGATGAACAGGAAATTAATTTTCTAGATACTAAGATTATTAAAGATCATAATGGTTTTATCTCCAAAATCTACCGTAAAAACACATTTTGTAACAATTACTTGCATCATACCAGCCATCACCCTATTTACCATAAAAAAAGTATAATAAAGGGTCAAGCCATAAGAATTGCTAGGATGACAACTGTGAGGGATGATGTTATAGCAGAATTTGGAAATTTGAGGGACATGTTTCTAGATAGAGGGTACCCAAGTAACTTTATTGAGCCCATACTTAAGGATGTTCTAGATAAATGGGGTAATACTTATGTACCTTTATTAGGCACTGGTGGGGACAGCATACAGCAAAAATTTACAGAGACAACATTGCAGTCTGTGCCCAATTTTCAGCAAGCATGTGTAGTGCAGTATAATCCTTTATATTCCCAGATCAAAGGAATTCTGATAAGAAATTGGAACATTTTCAAAACTAATACTGATGTTTTTCATACCTTGGGTGAAAAACCCATTTTCTCTGCCAAGGTGGGGTTTAACCTCAAGTCTTTATTAGAGACAGGTAGTAGTTGTAGTACTAAACATGATAAAAGATGCGGAAGTAGACCATGTGGGAGGTATTCCTATTGTTCATATATATTACAAGGTCTTTATTAGAGACAGGTAGTAGTTGTAGTACTAAACATGATAAAAGATGCGGAAGTAGACCATGTGGGAGGTATTCCTATTGTTCATATATATTACAAGATACTTCTATCTCCCTTGATAATAAAAACAAAAGTCATGTTTTCTTAAAAAGTGGTAGTTGTTGTTCCAACAAACTAGTTTATATAGCCATCTGCAGCACCTGTTCCTCCTTCTATGTAGGCAAAACAGAAAGAATGTTCAAAACTAGAATATATGAGCATCTCTATGATATCAAAAATAAAAAAGATACTAATGCTTTATATAAGCATAGCATTATATGTGATGGTTATTTATGCTTCAAGTTTGGCATACTTGAATTTGTAACTGTTGAAACAAGGGGTGGGGATTGGCAAAATGCATTATACAAGAAAGAGTTAATGTGGCAGTTAAGACTAGCTGCTGATTATCCACCTGGGCTCAATGAGCATATTACTATAATGCCAATTCTCAAAGAGAAGGCAAATCAAATCTAGCAATGTCTATAATGTTTGTTATAACCAAGTGTTATTGTGGCAGTATTTTTGTACTATTTTTGTACTAATTTTGTACTATTTTAAGGTTATGTCATGTGGACAATGTCATTTATGATGAAATTATTTATTTTATCTAAATTAATTCTTGTTTATAACTTCAGTATGTCCTCTTCCCATAAATGGAATTGGTTGGTTTAGAACCAATGGCAGACCAGCAATTTGTATTTAAATGTAAAATTCACAATAGCAGTTTGTTCTGAAGAAGTCATACTTATTGATGAAAGTGCTTAACCTGTTTGTTTTATTATTTTTATATTAAACTAAGACTGTGGACTCGCAACGCTGTGCTCTTTTATTTTTCTTGGTTTGGTGTGAGCACTTGTATTACCAACTTGTTTTACATTGTTTGGTTCTTTTGGTGCTGGTTGCTATGGGGTCCCCAGAATCGTTCAGCCTCTCTCCCATTGTGGATTCAGGTCAGGCTGATATTATTTCTTTGAAGAATGATGTGGCTGAGCTGAAGGGAGAGCTTACTAGGCTTATAGAACTATTCACACAGCCTAGTAAAAAAGATTTGAGCTGTGATGTTGCCTTGGATGGTTCTAAAAAAGGCGATTGAGTTGTTGCTGGTAATGCCTTTCGTTTTGATGGTTCCAATTCTTCCTGCCGCTTTAAGAAAACTGATGACGTCATCACGGCAGTGCAAATTCATAATGGTGATGAGAGAAGGCGTTCTCCTTGCAACGCTAACAGTTTTATTGAATTAATTGATGTACAGGAGCCTGTTTGTTGTAATAATGGACAAAAAAGCAACTGTGTGGTACAGTTTGAAGGAGACATCGAACCTGCATCACTTGACTTCCCTAATATGAAGAAAACTTGTCGCAAGGAAGGTTTGCCTAAAGGTACTGTTCACACTAATACTAATAGCAAGTTTTTAAATGCTAACAACTTGTGCACCAGCACTAAGGTTACTGGAAGCAAGGAATTTTCGAATTCTAGCAGAAACTGTGAGTAATGCAACTGTAAAGAAGCTGTAACTTATAAAAATCATGAACATTTTGGTAACCTACTTCATAAGCATTTTGTTTTTTCTGGTACAAGTGCACAAAGGAGTAATGAAGCATCTGTTAATAGGAAAATTGGACAATACAATTTTGAATCATTAAGAGACATGGTTTATACCTTTGAGAGGAAACTGTTTAAATTAAAAATGTGTCAAATGGAAGTGTGTTATTTAAATGAATGTATTAAAAGAGAAATAGTTCCACAGGGATTGAGAGTTTTTAAATTTCCCTATGGAATATATTATGATGCTGACATTGTCAAAATATATACTGACATGTTTAACAAATGGGGTTTGGAATTATTAGATAATACTGTCTCCTTCTATGAGGTAATGGAAACTAGGTTATGTGATGAAGTAAATGTATTAAATGAAAAAATTGCCACTGATTTGCTGTTTGAACAGTATGAAAAGCTGTATTACAAAGTTATCAGTAGGGTAGACCAAAATGTGATGGTATCTTTAAGAAAAAATCAAAAAGTTGGATAGCGATGTTAAACAGTATCAAGCCCACAAAGTATATCCTACTGAAAATTTAGTTTTCAGGAAGGAGAAAGTGGAAAGGTTAAAAGTGATGGGAATAGTAGGGCAGCACCCAATAATAATTGCAATTTTGGAATGGGCAGTGGGGAACTAGACCCTGAATATTCTGTTGATTTTCAGGATTTTCCGCTTCCCAAATGCTCAAAGAGAATAGCAAATCGCAGACAGGGTGTGTACAAAACTTACAACAGGACAATGCAGTAAAAACAGGAACATGTCAAGTGAAAGGTCCTGTAACTGAAATAGAATGTTTAGATAACATTCAATACAGTTTTAATGGCCTCAACATATATAATTATTCTGACATTCCCATTACAACAGATCTTTTTTCTTTATTTTCAAAGGGCTTCAAATTTGTTCCAACTAAAATACCTGACATAGCTGGAGTAATGGTTGATTTGCAGTTATATTTAAGAAAATTAAATTTGAGCATCTTGTTTTCAGGGAAGTCCCCTAATGTTGTGTTAAAAGATAATCTTAAAAGAAGAAGCACCTTTAATCCCCCTTTGCATCCTTTGGTTGCTGCTTATGAAAATTTAGAAAAAGATGACTTATACAAAGTTTAGGGAGAGAAAAGAAGATTATTCAACAACTTAACTTACAATGAGAAAAGTTTATTAAACAATTTAAAGGAAGACAAGGGTATAAGAATCATGACTTCAGACAAGGTTGGTGGTGTTGTTTTATATAGGTTGGAAGACTACATTAATGACATGCAAAGTATTTTATTTATAACAGACAACTACTCTTCATGTTCCAAAAATGAGATAAATATTTCATATAGCAGAATAGATAGTTATCTTTATGAATATTTAATGGACAAGAGAATTTCCAGTGATGACTATGATTTCCTGCTTAATAAATATCCAAAAATTCCGGTGATTTTTGGAATACCTAAGGTGCATAAAAGTTTAAAGAAACCACCATTTAGACCTATTGTAGCAGCTGCTGGTTCTAAAACCCACAATATGGCAGTCTATGTGGATAAGAAACTAAAGCATATTATGAATAAATTCCCCCATTTATTAAAGGATTCATGGAATTTTTTAGAACAGATTAGTAAGGACTTATGATCAGTGGGTACTTCTTTCCTCACTATAGATGTGCAGGAACTTTTTTCCTGTATTCCAAAAAAAGAAGGCTTGTGTCTATTTGAGGAGGTGCTTTTTAAATATTCTTCTTTGACTAATGATGAAAATTTGCTTATATGTGAGCTAATGAGTATTATATTGGAAAACAATTACATATTCTTTGAAGAAGAATATTTTCAGCAGCTTAAGGGAGTGGCTATGAAGGCTTGCCCTATATGCTAACCTAGTCCTTTTGGGCAGGGAACACAAGTATGTTTTTCAAAATGAGTTGTTTTTTACTAATGTGACCTACTATGGCAGATTTTTGGATGATATTTTTATTTTATGGAAAGGAAGTAAAGAAAAATAATAGAATTTGTTCAATATTTAAATTCAACTACAGATTATTTGAAGTTTACACATCAGTTTGATGAACAGGAAATTAATTTTCTAGATACTAAGATTATTAAAGATCATAATGGTTTTATCTCCAAAATCTACCATAAAACACATTTTGTAACAATTACTTGCATCATACCAGCCATCACCCTATTTACCAGAAAAAAGTATCATAAAGGGTCAAGCCATAAGAATTGCTAGGATGACAACTGTGAGGGATGATGTTATAGCAGAATTTGGAAATTTGAGGGACATGTTTCTAGATAGAGGGTACCCAAGTGACTTTATTGAGCCCATACTTACGGATGTTCTAGATAAATGGGGTAATACTTATGTACCTTTATTAGGCACTGGTGGGGACAGCATACAGCAAAAATTTACAGAGACAACATTGCAGTCTGTGCCCAATTTTCAGCAAGCATGTGTAGTGCAGTATAATCCTTTATATTCCCAGATCAAAGGAATTCTGATAAGAAATTGGAACATTTTCAAAACTAATACTGATGTTTTTCATACCTTGGGTGAAAAACCCATTTTCTCTACCAAGGTGGGGTTTAACCTCAAGTCTTTATTAGAGACAGGTAGTAGTTGTAGTACTAAACATGATAAAAGATGTGGAAGTAGACCATGTGGGAGGTGTTCCTATTGTTCATATATATTGCAAGATACTTCTATCTCCCTTGATAATAAAAACAAAAGTCATGTTTTCTTAAAAAGTGGTAGTTGTTGTTCCAACAAACTAGTTTTATAGCCATCTGCAGCACCTGTTCCTCCTTCTATGTAGGCAAAACAGAGAGAATGTTCAAAACTAGAATATATGAGCATCTCTATGATATCAAAAATAAAAAAGATACCAATGCTTTATATAAGCATAGCATTATATGTGATGGTTATTTATGCTTCGGCATACTTGAATTTGTAACTGTTGAAACAAGGGGTGGGGATTGGCAAAATGCATTATACAAGAAAGAGTTAATGTGGCAGTTAAGACTAGCTGCTGATTATCCACCTGGGCTCAATGAGCATATTACTATAATGCCAATTCTCAAAGAGAAGGCAAATCAAATCTAGCAATGCCTATAGTGTTTGTTATAGCCAAGTGTTATTGTGGCAGTATTTTTGTACTATTTTTGTACTAATTTTGACTATTTTAAGGTTATGTCATGTGGACAATGTCATTTATGATGAAATTATTTATTTTATCTAAATTACTTCTTGTTTATAACTTCAGTATGTCCTCTTCCCATAAATGGAATTGGTTGGTTTAGAACCAATGGCAGACCAGCAATTTGTATTTAAATGTAAAATTCACAATGGCAGTTTGTTCTGAAGAAGTCATACTTATTGATGAAAGCGCTTAACCTGTTTGTTTTATTATTTTTATATTAAACTAAGACTGTGGACTCACATTGCTGTGCTCTTTTATTTTTCTTGGTTTGGTGTGAGCACTTGTAGTACCAACTTGTTTTACATTGCTTGGTTCTTTTGGTGCTGGTTGCTATGGGGTCCCCAGAATCGTTCAGCCTCTCTCCCATTGCGGATTCAGGTCAGGCTGATATTATTTCTTTGAAGAATGATATGGCTGAGCTGAAGGGAGAGCTTACTAGGCTTATAGAACTATTCACACAGCCTAGTAAAAGATTTGAGCTGTGATATTGCCTTGGATGGTTCTAAAATGGGCGATGGAGTTGTTGCTGGTAATGCCTTTCGTGTTGATGGTTCCAATTCTTCCTGCCGCTTTAAGAAAACTTATGACGTCATCACGGCAGCGCAAATTCATAATGGTGGTGAGAGAAGGCGTTCTCCTTGCAACGCTAACAGTTTTATTGAATTAAGTGATGTACAGGAGCCTGTTCGTTGTAATAATGGACAAAAAAGCAACTGTGTGGTACAGTTTGAAGGAGACATCGAACCTGCATCACTTGACTTCCCTAATATGAAGAAAACTTGTCGCAAGGAAGGTTTGCCTAAAGGTACTGTTCACAATAATACTAATAGCAAGTTTTTAAATGCTAACAACTTGTGCACCAGCAGTAAGGCTACTGGAAGAAAGGAATTTTTGAATTCTAGCAGAAACTGTGAGTAATGCAACTGTAAAGAAGCTGTAACTTATAAAAATCATGAACATTTTGGTAACCTACTTCATAAGCATTTTGTTTTTTCTGGTACAAGTGCACAAAGGAGTAATGAAGCATCTGTTAATAGGAAAGTTGGACAATACAATTTTGAATCAAGAGACATGGTTTATACCTTTGAGAGGAAACTGTTTAAACTAAAAATGTGTCAAATGGAAGTGTGTTATTTAAATGAATGTATTAAAAGAGAAATAGTTCCACAGAGATTGAGAGTTTTTAAATTTCCCTATGGAATATATTATGATGCTGACATTGTCAAGATATATACTGACATGTTTAACAAATGGGGTTTGGAATTATTAGATAATACTGTCTCCTTCTATGAGGTAATGGAAACTAGGTTATGTGATGAAGTAAATGTATTAAATGAAAAAATTGCCACTGATTTGCTGTTTGAACAGTATGAAAAGCTGTATTACAAAGTTATCAGTAGGGTAGACCAAAAATGTGATGGTATCTTTAAGAAAAAAATCAAAAAGTTCGATAGAGATGTTAAACAGTATCAAGCCCACAAAGTATATCCTACTGAAAATTTAGTTTTTCAGGAAGGAGAAAGTGGAAAGGTTAAAAGTGATGGGAATAGTAGGGCAGCACCCAATAATAATTGCAATTTTGAAATGGGCAGTGGGGAACTAGACCCTGAATATTCTGTTGATTTTCAGGATTTTCCACTTCCCAGATGCTCAAAGAGAATAGCAAATCGCAGACAGGGTGTGTACAAAACTTACAACAGGACAATGCAGTAAAAACAGGAACATGTCAAGTGAAAGGTCCTGTAACTGAAATAGAATGTTTAGATAACATTCAATACAGTTTTAATGGCCTCAACATATATAATTATTCTGACATTCCCATTACAACAGATCTTTTTTCTTTATTTTCAAAGGGCTTCAAATTTGTTCCAACTAAAATACCTGACATAGCTGGAGTAATGGTTGATTTGCAGTTATATTTAAGAAAATTAAATTTGAGCATCTTGTTTTCAGGGAAGTCCCCTAATGTTGTGTTAAAAGATAATCTTAAAAGAAGAAGCACCTTTAATCCCCTTTGCATCCTTTGGTTGCTGCTTATGAAAATTTAGAAAAAGATGACTTATACAAAGTTTAGGGAGAGAAAAGAAGATTATTCAACAACTTAACTTACAATGAGAAAAGTTTATTAAACAATTTAAAGGAAGACAAGGGTATAAGAATCATGACTTCAGACAAGGTTGGTGGTGTTGTTTTATATAGGTTGGAAGACTACATTAATGACATGCAAAGTATTTTATTTATAACAGACAACTACTCGTCATGTTCCAAAATGAGATAAACATTTCATATAGCAGAATAGATAGTTATCTTTATGAATATTTAATGGACAAGAGAATTTCCAGTGATGACTATGATTTCCTGCTTAATAAATATCCAAAAATTCCGGTGATTTTTGGAATACCTAAGGTGCATAAAAGTTTAAAGAAACCACCATTTAGACCTATTGTAGCAGCTGCTGGTTCTAAAACCCACAATATGGCAGTCTATGTGGATAAGAAACTAAAGCATATTATGAATAAATTCCCCCATTTATTAAAGGATTCATGGAATTTTTTAGAACAGATTAGTAAGGACTTATGATCAGTGGATACTTCTTTCCTCACTATAGATGTGCAGGAACTTTTTTCCTGTATTCCAAAAAAAGAAGGCTTGTGTCTATTTGAGGAGGTGCTTTTTAAATATTCTTCTTTGACTAATGATGAAAATTTGCTTATATGTGAGCTAATGAGTATTATATTGGAAAACAATTACATATTCTTTGAAGAAGAATATTTTCAGCAGCTTAAGGGAGTGGCTATGGCAGCTTGCCCCTATATGCTAACCTAGTCCTTTTGGGCAGGGAACACAAGTATGTTTTTCAAAATGAGTTGTTTTTTACTAATGTGACCTACTATGGCAGATTTTTGGATGATATTTTTATTTTATGGAAAGGAAGTAAAGAAAAATAATAGAATTTGTTCAATATTTAAATTCAACTACAGATTATTTGAAGTTTACACATCAGTTTGATGAACAGGAAATTAATTTTCTAGATACTAAGATTATTAAAGATCATAATGGTTTTATCTCCAAAATCTACCATAAAACACATTTTGTAACAATTACTTGCATCATACCAGCCATCACCCTATTTACCAGAAAAAAAGTATCATAAAGGGTCAAGCCATAAGAATTGCTAGGATGACAACTGTGAGGGATGATGTTATAGCAGAATTTGGAAATTTGAGGGACATGTTTCTAGATAGAGGGTACCCAAGTGACTTTATTGAGCCCATACTTACGGATGTTCTAGATAAATGGGGTAATACTTATGTACCTTTATTAGGCACTGGTGGGGACAGCATACAGCAAAAATTTACAGAGACAACATTGCAGTCTGTGCCCAATTTTCAGCAAGCATGTGTAGTGCAGTATAATCCTTTATATTCCCAGATCAAAGGAATTCTGATAAGAAATTGGAACATTTTCAAAACTAATACTGATGTTTTTCATACCTTGGGTGAAAAACCCATTTTCTCTACCAAGGTGGGGTTTAACCTCAAGTCTTTATTAGAGACAGGTAGTAGTTGTAGTACTAAACATGATAAAAGATGTGGAAGTAGACCATGTGGGAGGTGTTCCTATTGTTCATATATATTGCAAGATACTTCTATCTCCCTTGATAATAAAAACAAAAGTCATGTTTTCTTAAAAGGTGGTAGTTGTTGTTCCAACAAACTAGTTTTATAGCCATCTGCAGCACCTGTTCCTCCTTCTATGTAGGCAAAACAGAGAGAATGTTCAAAACTAGAATATATGAGCATCTCTATGATATCAAAATAAAAAGATACCAATGCTTTATATAAGCATAGCATTATATGTGATGGTTATTTATGCTTCGGCATACTTGAATTTGTAACTGTTGAAACAAGGGGTGGGGATTGGCAAAATGCATTATACAAGAAAGAGTTAATGTGGCAGTTAAGACTAGCTGCTGATTATCCACCTGGGCTCAATGAGCATATTACTATAATGCCAATTCTCAAAGAGAAGGCAAATCAAATCTAGCAATGCCTATAGTGTTTGTTATAGCCAAGTGTTATTGTGGCAGTATTTTTGTACTATTGTTGTACTAATTTTGACTATTTTAAGGTTATGTCATGTGGACAATGTCATTTATGATGAAATTATTTATTTTATCTAAATTACTTCTTGTTTATAACTTCAGTATGTCCTCTTCCCATAAATGGAATTGGTTGGTTTAGAACCAATGGCAGACCAGCAATTTGTATTTAAATGTAAAATTCACAATGGCAGTTTGTTCTGAAGAAGTCATACTTATTGATGAAAGCGCTTAACCTGTTTGTTTTATTATTTTTATATTAAACTAAGACTGTGGACTCGCAATGCTGTGCTCTTTTATTTTTCTTGGTTTGGTGTGAGCACTTGTAGTACCAACTTGTTTTACATTGCTTGGTTCTTTTGGTGCTGGTTGCTATGGGGTCCCCAGAATCGTTCAGCCTCTCTCCCATTGTGGATTCAGGTCAGGCTGATATTATTTCTTTGAAGAATGATATGGCTGAGCTGAAGGGAGAGCTTACTAGGCTTATAGAACTATTCACACAGCCTAGTAAAAAAGATTTGAGCTGTGATATTGCCTTGGATGGTTCTAAAATGGGCGATGGAGTTGTTGCTGGTAATGCCTTTCGTGTTGATGGTTCCAATTCTTCCTGCCGCTTTAAGAAAACTTATGACGTCATCACGGCAGCGCAAATTCATAATGGTGGTGAGAGAAGGCGTTCTCCTTGCAACGCTAACAGTTTTATTGAATTAAGTGATGTACAGGAGCCTGTTCGTTGTAATAATGGACAAAAAAGCAACTGTGTGGTACAGTTTGAAGGAGACATCGAACCTGCATCACTTGACTTCCCTAATATGAAGAAAACTTGTCGCAAGGAAGGTTTGCCTAAAGGTACTGTTCACAATAATACTAATAGCAAGTTTTTAAATGCTAACAACTTGTGCACCAGCAGTAAGGCTACTGGAAGAAAGGAATTTTTTGAATTCTAGCAGAAACTGTGAGTAATGCAACTGTAAAGAAGCTGTAACTTATAAAAATCATGAACATTTTGGTAACCTACTTCATAAGCATTTTGTTTTTTCTGGTACAAGTGCACAAAGGAGTAATGAAGCATCTGTTAATAGGAAAGTTGGACAATACAATTTTGAATCAAGAGACATGGTTTATACCTTTGAGAGGAAACTGTTTAAACTAAAAATGTGTCAAATGGAAGTGTGTTATTTAAATGAATGTATTAAAAGAGAAATAGTTCCACAGAGATTGAGAGTTTTTAAATTTCCCTATGGAATATATTATGATGCTGACATTGTCAAGATATATACTGACATGTTTAACAAATGGGGTTTGGAATTATTAGATAATACTGTCTCCTTCTATGAGGTAATGGAAACTAGGTTATGTGATGAAGTAAATGTATTAAATGAAAAAATTGCCACTGATTTGCTGTTTGAACAGTATGAAAAGCTGTATTACAAAGTTATCAGTAGGGTAGACCAAAAATGTGATGGTATCTTTAAGAAAAAAATCAAAAAGTTCGATAGAGATGTTAAACAGTATCAAGCCCACAAAGTATATCCTACTGAAAATTTAGTTTTTCAGGAAGGAGAAAGTGGAAAGGTTAAAAGTGATGGGAATAGTAGGGCAGCACCCAATAATAATTGCAATTTTGAAATGGGCAGTGGGGAACTAGACCCTGAATATTCTGTTGATTTTCAGGATTTTCCACTTCCCAGATGCTCAAAGAGAATAGCAAATCGCAGACAGGGTGTGTACAAAACTTACAACAGGACAATGCAGTAAAAACAGGAACATGTCAAGTGAAAGGTCCTGTAACTGAAATAGAATGTTTAGATAACATTCAATACAGTTTTAATGGCCTCAACATATATAATTATTCTGACATTCCCATTACAACAGATCTTTTTTCTTTATTCTCAAAGGGCTTCAAATTTGTTCCAACTAAAATACCTTCCATAGCTGGAGTAATGGTTGATTTGCAGTTATATTTAAGAAAATTAAATTTGAGCATCTTGTTTTCAGGGAAGTCCCCTAATGCTGTGTTAAAAGATACTCTTAAAAGAAGTAGCACCTTTAATCCCCCTTTGCATCCTTTGGTTGCTGCTTATGAAAAGTTAGTAAAAGATGACTTATACAAAGTTTAGGGAGAGAAAAGAAGATTATTCAACAACAACTTACAATGAGAAAAGTTTATTAAACAAATTGAAGGAAGACAAGGGTATAAGAATCATGACTCCAGACAAGGTTGGTGGTGTTGTTTTATACAGGTTGGAAGACTACATTAATGACATGCAAAGTATTTTATTTATAACAGACAACTACTCTTCATGTTCTAAAAATGAGATAAACATTTCATATAGCAGAATAGATAGTTATCTTTATGAATATTTAATGGACAAGAGAATTTCCAGTGATGACTATGATTTCCTGCTTAATAAATATCCAAAAATTCCGGTGATTTTTGGAATACCTAAGGTGCATAAAAGTTTAAAGAAACCACCATTTAGACCTATTGTAGCAGCTGCTGGTTCTATAACCCACAATATGGCAGTCTATGTGGATAAGAAACTAAAGCATATTATGAATAAATGCCCCCATTTATTAAAGGATTCATGGACTTTTTTAGAACAGATTAGTAAGGACTTATGATCAGTGGATACTTCTTTCCTCACTATAGATGTGCAGGAACTTTTTTCCTGTATTCCAAAAAAAGAAGGCTTATGTCTATTTGAGGAGGTGCTTTTTAAATATTCTTCTTTGACTAATGATGAAAATTTGCTTATATGTGAGCTAATGAGTATTATATTGGAAAACAATTACATATTCTTTGAAGAAGAATATTTTCATCAGCTTAAGGGAGTGGCTATGGGCGCAGCTTGCGCCCCCCTATATGCTAACCTAGTCCTTTTGGGCAGTGAACACAAGTATGTTTTTCAAAATGAGTTATTTTTTACTAATGTGACCTACTATGGCAGATTTTTGGATGATATTTTTATTTTATGGAAAGGAAGTAAAGAAAAAATAATAGAATTTGTTCAATATTTAAATTCAACTACAGATTATTTGAAGTTTACACATCAGTTTGATGAACAGGAAATTAATTTTCTAGATACTAAGATTATTAAAGATCATAATGGTTTTATCTCCAAAATCTACCATAAAAACACATTTTGTAACAATTACTTGCATCATACCAGCCATCACCCTATTTACCAGAAAAAGTATCATAAAGGGTCAAGCCATAAGAATTGCTAGGATGACAACTGTGAGGGATGATGTTATAGCAGAATTTGGAAATTTGAGGGACATGTTTCTAGATAGAGGGTACCCAAGTGACTTTATTGAGCCCATACTTACGGATGTTCTAGATAAATGGGGTAATACTTATGTACCTTTATTAGGCACTGGTGGGGACAGCATACAGCAAAAATTTACAGAGACAACATTGCAGTCTGTGCCCAATTTTCAGCAAGCATGTGTAGTGCAGTATAATCCTTTATATTCCCAGATCAAAGGAATTCTGATAAGAAATTGGAACATTTTCAAAACTAATACTGATGTTTTTCATACCTTGGGTGAAAAACCCATTTTCTCTGCCAAGGTGGGGTTTAACCTCAAGTCTTTATTAGAGACAGGTAGTAGTTATAGTACTAAACATGATAAAAGATGCGGAAGTAGACCATGTGGGAGGTATTCCTATTGTTCATATATATTACAAGGTCTTTATTAGAGACAGGTAGTAGTTGTAGTACTAAACATGATAAAAGATGCGGAAGTAGACCATGTGGGAGGTATTCCTATTGTTCATATATATTACAAGATACTTCTATCTCCCTTGATAATAAAAACAAAAGTCATGTTTTCTTAAAAAGTGGTAGTTGTTGTTCCAACAAACTAGTTTATATAGCCATCTGCAGCACCTGTTCCTCCTTCTATGTAGGCAAAACAGAAAGAATGTTCAAAACTAGAATATATGAGCATCTCTATGATATCAAAATAAAAAGATACTAATGCTTTATATAAGCATAGCATTATATGTGATGGTTATTTATGCTTCAAGTTTGGCATACTTGAATTTGTAACTGTTGAAACAAGGGGTGGGGATTGGCAAAATGCATTATACAAGAAAGAGTTAATGTGGCAGTTAAGACTAGCTGCTGATTATCCACCTGGGCTCAATGAGCATATTACTATAATGCCAATTCTCAAAGAGAAGGCAAATCAAATCTAGCAATGTCTATAATGTTTGTTATAACCAAGTGTTATTGTGGCAGTATTTTTGTACTATTTTTGTACTAATTTTGTACTATTTTAAGGTTATGTCATGTGGACAATGTCATTTATGATGAAATTATTTATTTTATCTAAATTAATTCTTGTTTATAACTTCAGTATGTCCTCTTCCCATAAATGGAATTGGTTGGTTTAGAACCAATGGCAGACCAGCAATTTGTATTTAAATGTAAAATTCACAATAGCAGTTTGTTCTGAAGAAGTCATACTTATTGATGAAAGTGCTTAACCTGTTTGTTTTATTATTTTTATATTAAACTAAGACTGTGGACTCATAACGCTGTGCTCTTTTATTTTTCTTGGTTTGGTGTGAGCACTTGTAGTACCAACTTGTTTTACATTGTTTGGTTCTTTTGGTGCTGGTTGCTATGGGGTCCCCAGAATCGTTCAGCCTCTCTCCCATTGTGGATTCAGGTCAGGCTGATATTATTTCTTTGAAGAATGATGTGGCTGAGCTGAAGGGAGAGCTTACTAGGCTTATAGAACTATTCACACAGCCTAGTAAAAAAGATTTGAGCTGTGATGTTGCCTTGGATGGTTCTAAAAGCCGCGATTGAGTTGTTGCTGGTAATGCCTTTCGTTTTGATGGTTCCAATTCTTCCTGCCGCTTTAAGAAAACTGATGACGTCATCACGGCAGTGCAAATTCATAATGGTGATGAGAGAAGGCGTTCTCCTTGCAACGCTAACAGTTTTATTGAATTAATTGATGTACAGGAGCCTGTTCGTTGTAATAATGGACAAAAAAGCAACTGTGTGGTACAGTTTGAAGGAGACATCGAACCTGCATCACTTGACTTCCCTAATATGAAGAAAACTTGTCGCAAGGAAGGTTTGCCTAAAGGTACTGTTCACACTAATACTAATAGCAAGTTTTTAAATGCTAACAACTTGTGCACCAGCACTAAGGTTACTGGAAGAAAGGAATTTTCGAATTCTAGCTGAAACTGTGAGTAATGCAACTGTAAAGAAGCTGTAACTTATAAAAATCATGAACATTTTGGTAACCTACTTCATAAGCATTTTGTTTTTTCTGGTACAAGTGCACAAAGGAGTAATGAAGCATCTGTTAATAGGAAAATTGGACAATACAATTTTGAATCATTAAGAGACATGGTTTATACCTTTGAGAGGAAACTGTTTAAATTAAAAATGTGTCAAATGGAAGTGTGTTATTTAAATGAATGTATTAAAAGAGAAATAGTTCCACAGGGATTGAGAGTTTTTAAATTTCCCTATGGAATATATTATGATGCTGACATTGTCAAAATATATACTGACATGTTTAACAAATGGGGTTTGGAATTATTAGATAATACTGTCTCCTTCTATGAGGTAATGGAAACTAGGTTATGTGATGAAGTAAATGTATTAAATGAAAAAATTGCCACTGATTTGCTGTTTGAACAGTATGAAAAGCTGTATTACAAAGTTATCAGTAGGGTAGACCAAAAATGTGATGGTATCTTTAAGAAAAAAATCAAAAAGTTGGATAGCGATGTTAAACAGTATCAAGCCCACAAAGTATATCCTACTGAAAATTTAGTTTTTCAGGAAGGAGAAAGTGGAAAGGTTAAAAGTGATGGGAATAGTAGGGCAGCACCCAATAATAATTGCAATTTTGGAATGGGCAGTGGGGAACTAGACCCTGAATATTCTGTTGATTTTCAGGATTTTCCGCTTCCCAAATGCTCAAAGAGAATAGCAAATCGCAGACAGGGTGTGTACAAAACTTACAACAGGACAATGCAGTAAAAACAGGAACATGTCAAGTGAAAGGTCCTGTAACTGAAATAGAATGTTTAGATAACATTCAATACAGTTTTAATGGCCTCAACATATATAATTATTCTGACATTCCCATTACAACAGATCTTTTTTCTTTATTTTCAAAGGGCTTCAAATTTGTTCCAACTAAAATACCTGACATAGCTGGAGTAATGGTTGATTTGCAGTTATATTTAAGAAAATTAAATTTGAGCATCTTGTTTTCAGGGAAGTCCCCTAATGTTGTGTTAAAAGATAATCTTAAAAGAAGAAGCACCTTTAATCCCCCTTTGCATCCTTTGGTTGCTGCTTATGAAAATTTAGAAAAAGATGACTTATACAAAGTTTAGGGAGAGAAAAGAAGATTATTCAACAACTTAACTTACAATGAGAAAAGTTTATTAAACAATTTAAAGGAAGACAAGGGTATAAGAATCATGACTTCAGACAAGGTTGGTGGTGTTGTTTTATATAGGTTGGAAGACTACATTAATGACATGCAAAGTATTTTATTTATAACAGACAACTACTCTTCATGTTCCAAAAATGAGATAAACATTTCATATAGCAGAATAGATAGTTATCTTTATGAATATTTAATGGACAAGAGAATTTCCAGTGATGACTATGATTTCCTGCTTAATAAATATCCAAAAATTCTGGTGATTTTGGAATACCTAAGGTGCATAAAAGTTTAAAGAAACCACCATTTAGACCTATTGTAGCAGCTGCTGGTTCTAAAACCCACAATATGGCAGTCTATGTGGATAAGAAACTAAAGCATATTATGAATAAATTCCCCCAATTATTAAAGGATTCGTGGAATTTTTAGAACAGATTAGTAAGGGCTTATGATCAGTGGATACTTCTTTCCTCACTATAGATGTGCAGGAACTTTTTTCCTGTATTCCAAAAAAAGAAGGCTTGTGTCTATTTGAGGAGGTGCTTTTAAATATTTTTCTTTGACTAATGATGAAAATTTGCTTATATGTGAGCTAATGAGTATTATATTGGAAAACAATTACATATTCTTTGAAGAAGAATATTTTCAGCAGCTTAAGGGAGTGGCTATGGGCGCAGCTTGCGCCCCCCTATATGCTAACCTAGTCCTTTTGGGCAGGGAACACAAGTATGTTTTCAAAATGAGTTGTTTTTACTAATGTGACCTACTATGGCAGATTTTTGGATGATATTTTTATTTTATGGAAAGGAAGTAAAGAAAAATAATAGAATTTGTTCAATATTTAAATTCAACTACAGATTATTTGAAGTTTACACATCAGTTTGATGAACAGGAAATTAATTTTCTAGATACTAAGATTATTAAAGATCATAATGGTTTTATCTCCAAAATCTACCATAAAACACATTTTGTAACAATTACTTGCATCATACCAGCCATCACCCTATTTACCAGAAAAAAGTATCATAAAGGGTCAAGCCATAAGAATTGCTAGGATGACAACTGTGAGGGATGATGTTATAGCAGAATTTGGAAATTTGAGGGACATGTTTCTAGATAGAGGGTACCCAAGTGACTTTATTGAGCCCATACTTACGGATGTTCTAGATAAATGGGGTAATACTTATGTACCTTTATTAGGCACTGGTGGGGACAGCATACAGCAAAAATTTACAGAGACAACATTGCAGTCTGTGCCCAATTTTCAGCAAGCATGTGTAGTGCAGTATAATCCTTTATATTCCCAGATCAAAGGAATTCTGATAAGAAATTGGAACATTTTCAAAACTAATACTGATGTTTTTCATACCTTGGGAGAAAAACCCATTTTCTCTACCAAGGCGGGGTTTAACCTCAAGTCTTTATTAGAGACAGGTAGTAGTTGTAGTACTAAACATGATAAAAGATGTGGAAGTAGACCATGTGGGAGGTGTTCCTATTGTTCATATATATTGCAAGATACTTCTATCTCCCTTGATAATAAAAACAAAAGTCATGTTTTCTTAAAAAGTGGTAGTTGTTGTTCCAACAAACTAGTTTTATAGCCATCTGCAGCACCTGTTCCTCCTTCTATGTAGGCAAAACAGAGAGAATGTTCAAAACTAGAATATATGAGCATCTCTATGATATCAAAAATAAAAAAGATACCAATGCTTTATATAAGCATAGCATTATATGTGATGGTTATTTATGCTTCGGCATACTTGAATTTGTAACTGTTGAAACAAGGGGTGGGGATTGGCAAAATGCATTATACAAGAAAGAGTTAATGTGGCAGTTAAGACTAGCTGCTGATTATCCACCTGGGCTCAATGAGCATATTACTATAATGCCAATTCTCAAAGAGAAGGCAAATCAAATCTAGCAATGCCTATAGTGTTTGTTATAGCCAAGTGTTATTGTGGCAGTATTTTTGTACTATTTTTGTACTAATTTTGTACTATTTTAAGGTTATGTCATGTGGACAATGTCATTTATGATGAAATTATTTATTTTATCTAAATTAGTTCTTGTTTATAACTTCAGTATGTCCTCTTCCCATAAATGGAATTGGTTGGTTTAGAACCAATGGCAGACCAGCAATTTGTATTTAAATGTAAAATTCACAATGGCAGTTTGTTCTGAAGAAGTCATACTTATTGATGAAAGCGCTTAACCTGTTTGTTTTATTATTTTTATATTAAACTAAGACTGTGGACTCGCAATGCTGTGCTCTTTTATTTTTCTTGGTTTGGTGTGAGCACTTGTAGTACCAACTTGTTTTACATTGCTTGGTTCTTTTGGTGCTGGTTGCTATGGGGTCCCCAGAATCGTTCAGCCTCTCTCCCATTGTGGATTCAGGTCAGGCTGATATTATTTCTTTGAAGAATGATATGGCTGAGCTGAAGGGAGAGCTTACTAGGCTTATAGAACTATTCACACAGCCTAGTAAAAAAGATTTGAGCTGTGATATTGCCTTGGATGGTTCTAAAATGGGCGATGGAGTTGTTGCTGGTAATGCCTTTCGTGTTGATGGTTCCAATTCTTCCTGCCGCTTTAAGAAAACTTATGACGTCATCACGGCAGCAAATTCATAATGGTGGTGAGAGAAGGCGTTCTCCTTGCAACGCTAACAGTTTTATTGAATTAAGTGATGTACAGGAGCCTGTTCGTTGTAATAATGGACAAAAAAGCAACTGTGTGGTACAGTTTGAAGGAGACATCGAACCTGCATCACTTGACTTCCTAATATGAAGAAAACTTGTCGCAAGGAAGGTTTGCCTAAAGGTACTGTTCACAATAATACTAATAGCAAGTTTTTAAATGCTAACAACTTGTGCACCAGCAGTAAGGCTACTGGAAGAAAGGAATTTTGAATTCTAGCAGAAACTGTGAGTAATGCAACTGTAAAGAAGCTGTAACTTATAAAAATCATGAACATTTTGGTAACCTACTTCATAAGCATTTTGTTTTTCTGGTACAAGTGCACAAAGGAGTAATGAAGCATCTGTTAATAGGAAAGTTGGACAATACAATTTTGAATCAAGAGACATGGTTTATACCTTTGAGAGGAAACTGTTTAAACTAAAAATGTGTCAAATGGAAGTGTGTTATTTAAATGAATGTATTAAAAGAGAAATAGTTCCACAGAGATTGAGAGTTTTTAAATTTCCCTATGGAATATATTATGATGCTGACATTGTCAAGATATATACTGACATGTTTAACAAATGGGGTTTGGAATTATTAGATAATACTGTCTCCTTCTATGAGGTAATGGAAACTAGGTTATGTGATGAAGTAAATGTATTAAATGAAAAAATTGCCACTGATTTGCTGTTTGAACAGTATGAAAAGCTGTATTACAAAGTTATCAGTAGGGTAGACCAAAAATGTGATGGTATCTTTAAGAAAAAAATCAAAAAGTTGGATAGCGATGTTAAACAGTATCAAGCCCACAAAGTATATCCTACTGAAAATTTAGTTTTTCAGGAAGGAGAAAGTGGAAAGGTTAAAAGTGATGGGAATAGTAGGGCAGCACCCAATAATAATTGCAATTTTGGAATGGGCAGTGGGGAACTAGACCCTGAATATTCTGTTGATTTTCAGGATTTTCCGCTTCCCAAATGCTCAAAGAGAATAGCAAATCGCAGACAGGGTGTGTACAAAACTTACAACAGGACAATGCAGTAAAAACAGGAACATGTCAAGTGAAAGGTCCTGTAACTGAAATAGAATGTTTAGATAACATTCAATACAGTTTTAATGGCCTCAACATATATAATTATTCTGACATTCCCATTACAACAGATCTTTTTTCTTTATTTTCAAAGGGCTTCAAATTTGTTCCAACTAAAATACCTGACATAGCTGGAGTAATGGTTGATTTGCAGTTATATTTAAGAAAATTAAATTTGAGCATCTTGTTTTCAGGGAAGTCCCCTAATGTTGTGTTAAAAGATAATCTTAAAAGAAGAAGCACCTTTAATCCCCCTTTGCATCCTTTGGTTGCTGCTTATGAAAATTTAGAAAAAGATGACTTATACAAAGTTTAGGGAGAGAAAAGAAGATTATTCAACAACTTAACTTACAATGAGAAAAGTTTATTAAACAATTTAAAGGAAGACAAGGGTATAAGAATCATGACTTCAGACAAGGTTGGTGGTGTTGTTTTATATAGGTTGGAAGACTACATTAATGACATGCAAAGTATTTTATTTATAACAGACAACTACTCTTCATGTTCCAAAAATGAGATAAACATTTCATATAGCAGAATAGATAGTTATCTTTATGAATATTTAATGGACAAGAGAATTTCCAGTGATGACTATGATTTCCTGCTTAATAAATATCCAAAAATTCCGGTGATTTTTGGAATACCTAAGGTGCATAAAAGTTTAAAGAAACCACCATTTAGACCTATTGTAGCAGCTGCTGGTTCTAAAACCCACAATATGGCAGTCTATGTGGATAAGAAACTAAAGCATATTATGAATAAATTCCCCCATTTATTAAAGGATTCATGGAATTTTTTAGAACAGATTAGTAAGGACTTATGATCAGTGGATACTTCTTTCCTCACTATAGATGTGCAGGAACTTTTTTCCTGTATTCCAAAAAAAGAAGGCTTGTGTCTATTTGAGGAGGTGCTTTTTAAATATTCTTCTTTGACTAATGATGAAAATTTGCTTATATGTGAGCTAATGAGTATTATATTGGAAAACAATTACATATTCTTTGAAGAAGAATATTTTCAGCAGCTTAAGGGAGTGGCTATGGGCGCAGCTTGCGCCCCCCTATATGCTAACCTAGTCCTTTTGGGCAGGGAACACAAGTATGTTTTTCAAAATGAGTTGTTTTTTACTAATGTGACCTACTATGGCAGATTTTTGGATGATATTTTTATTTTATGGAAAGGAAGTAAAGAAAAAATAATAGAATTTGTTCAATATTTAAATTCAACTACAGATTATTTGAAGTTTACACATCAGTTTGATGAACAGGAAATTAATTTTCTAGATACTAAGATTATTAAAGATCATAATGGTTTTATCTCCAAAATCTACCATAAAAACACATTTTGTAACAATTACTTGCATCATACCAGCCATCACCCTATTTACCAGAAAAAAAGTATCATAAAGGGTCAAGCCATAAGAATTGCTAGGATGACAACTGTGAGGGATGATGTTATAGCAGAATTTGGAAATTTGAGGGACATGTTTCTAGATAGAGGGTACCCAAGTGACTTTATTGAGCCCATACTTACGGATGTTCTAGATAAATGGGGTAATACTTATGTACCTTTATTAGGCACTGGTGGGGACAGCATACAGCAAAAATTTACAGAGACAACATTGCAGTCTGTGCCCAATTTTCAGCAAGCATGTGTAGTGCAGTATAATCCTTTATATTCCCAGATCAAAGGAATTCTGATAAGAAATTGGAACATTTTCAAAACTAATACTGATGTTTTTCATACCTTGGGTGAAAAACCCATTTTCTCTACCAAGGCGGGGTTTAACCTCAAGTCTTTATTAGAGACAGGTAGTAGTTGTAGTACTAAACATGATAAAAGATGTGGAAGTAGACCATGTGGGAGGTGTTCCTATTGTTCATATATATTGCAAGATACTTCTATCTCCCTTGATAATAAAAACAAAAGTCATGTTTTCTTAAAAAGTGGTAGTTGTTGTTCCAACAAACTAGTTTTATAGCCATCTGCAGCACCTGTTCCTCCTTCTATGTAGGCAAAACAGAGAGAATGTTCAAAACTAGAATATATGAGCATCTCTATGATATCAAAAATAAAAAAGATACCAATGCTTTATATAAGCATAGCATTATATGTGATGGTTATTTATGCTTCGGCATACTTGAATTTGTAACTGTTGAAACAAGGGGTGGGGATTGGCAAAATGCATTATACAAGAAAGAGTTAATGTGGCAGTTAAGACTAGCTGCTGATTATCCACCTGGGCTCAATGAGCATATTACTATAATGCCAATTCTCAAAGAGAAGGCAAATCAAATCTAGCAATGCCTATAGTGTTTGTTATAGCCAAGTGTTATTGTGGCAGTATTTTTGTACTATTTTTGTACTAATTTTGTACTATTTTAAGGTTATGTCATGTGGACAATGTCATTTATGATGAAATTATTTATTTTATCTAAATTAGTTCTTGTTTATAACTTCAGTATGTCCTCTTCCCATAAATGGAATTGGTTGGTTTAGAACCAATGGCAGACCAGCAATTTGTATTTAAATGTAAAATTCACAATGGCAGTTTGTTCTGAAGAAGTCATACTTATTGATGAAAGCGCTTAACCTGTTTGTTTTATTATTTTTATATTAAACTAAGACTGTGGACTCGCAATGCTGTGCTCTTTTATTTTTCTTGGTTTGGTGTGAGCACTTGTAGTACCAACTTGTTTTACATTGCTTGGTTCTTTTGGTGCTGGTTGCTATGGGGTCCCCAGAATCGTTCAGCCTCTCTCCCATTGTGGATTCAGGTCAGGCTGATATTATTTCTTTGAAGAATGATATGGCTGAGCTGAAGGGAGAGCTTACTAGGCTTATAGAACTATTCACACAGCCTAGTAAAAAAGATTTGAGCTGTGATATTGCCTTGGATGGTTCTAAAATGGGCGATGGAGTTGTTGCTGGTAATGCCTTTCGTGTTGATGGTTCCAATTCTTCCTGCCGCTTTAAGAAAACTTATGACGTCATCACGGCAGCGCAAATTCATAATGGTGGTGAGAGAAGGCGTTCTCCTTGCAACGCTAACAGTTTTATTGAATTAAGTGATGTACAGGAGCCTGTTCGTTGTAATAATGGACAAAAAAGCAACTGTGTGGTACAGTTTGAAGGAGACATCGAACCTGCATCACTTGACTTCCCTAATATGAAGAAAACTTGTCGCAAGGAAGGTTTGCCTAAAGGTACTGTTCACAATAATACTAATAGCAAGTTTTTAAATGCTAACAACTTGTGCACCAGCAGTAAGGCTACTGGAAGAAAGGAATTTTTGAATTCTAGCAGAAACTGTGAGTAATGCAACTGTAAAGAAGCTGTAACTTATAAAAATCATGAACATTTTGGTAACCTACTTCATAAGCATTTTGTTTTTCTGGTACAAGTGCACAAAGGAGTAATGAAGCATCTGTTAATAGGAAAGTTGGACAATACAATTTTGAATCAAGAGACATGGTTTATACCTTTGAGAGGAAACTGTTTAAACTAAAAATGTGTCAAATGGAAGTGTGTTATTTAAATGAATGTATTAAAGAGAAATAGTTCCACAGAGATTGAGAGTTTTAAATTTCCCTATGGAATATATTATGATGCTGACATTGTCAAGATATATACTGACATGTTTAACAAATGGGGTTTGGAATTATTAGATAATACTGTCTCCTTCTATGAGGTAATGGAAACTAGGTTATGTGATGAAGTAAATGTATTAAATGAAAAAATTGCCACTGATTTGCTGTTTGAACAGTATGAAAAGCTGTATTACAAAGTTATCAGTAGGGTAGACCAAAAATGTGATGGTATCTTTAAGAAAAAATCAAAAAGTTCGATAGAGATGTTAAACAGTATCAAGCCCACAAAGTATATCCTACTGAAAATTTAGTTTTCAGGAAGGAGAAAGTGGAAAGGTTAAAAGTGATGGGAATAGTAGGCAGCACCCAATAATAATTGCAATTTTGAAATGGGCAGTGGGGAACTAGACCCTGAATATTCTGTTGATTTTCAGGATTTTCCACTTCCCAGATGCTCAAAGAGAATAGCAAATCGCAGACAGGGTGTGTACAAAACTTACAACAGGACAATGCAGTAAAAACAGGAACATGTCAAGTGAAAGGTCCTGTAACTGAAATAGAATGTTTAGATAACATTCAATACAGTTTTAATGGCCTCAACATATATAATTATTCTGACATTCCCATTACAACAGATCTTTTTTCTTTATTCTCAAAGGGCTTCAAATTTGTTCCAACTAAAATACCTTCCATAGCTGGAGTAATGGTTGATTTGCAGTTATATTTAAGAAAATTAAATTTGAGCATCTTGTTTTCAGGGAAGTCCCCTAATGCTGTGTTAAAAGATACTCTTAAAAGAAGTAGCACCTTTAATCCCCCTTTGCATCCTTTGGTTGCTGCTTATGAAAAGTTAGTAAAAGATGACTTATACAAAGTTTAGGGAGAGAAAAGAAGATTATTCAACAACTTAACTTACAATGAGAAAAGTTTATTAAACAAATTGAAGGAAGACAAGGGTATAAGAATCATGACTCCAGACAAGGTTGGTGGTGTTGTTTTATACAGGTTGGAAGACTACATTAATGACATGCAAAGTATTTTATTTATAACAGACAACTACTCTTCATGTTCTAAAAATGAGATAAACATTTCATATAGCAGAATAGATAGTTATCTTTATGAATATTTAATGGACAAGAGAATTTCCAGTGATGACTATGATTTCCTGCTTAATAAATATCCAAAAATTCCGGTGATTTTTGGAATACCTAAGGTGCATAAAAGTTTAAAGAAACCACCATTTAGACCTATTGTAGCAGCTGCTGGTTCTATAACCCACAATATGGCAGTCTATGTGGATAAGAAACTAAAGCATATTATGAATAAATTCCCCCATTTATTAAAGGATTCATGGACTTTTTTAGAATAGATTAGTAAGGACTTATGATCAGTGGATACTTCTTTCCTCACTATAGATGTGCAGGAACTTTTTTCCTGTATTCCAAAAAAAGAAGGCTTATGTCTATTTGAGGAGGTGCTTTTTAAATATTCTTCTTTGACTAATGATGAAAATTTGCTTATATGTGAGCTAATGAGTATTATATTGGAAAACAATTACATATTCTTTGAAGAAGAATATTTTCATCAGCTTAAGGGAGTGGCTATGGGTGCAGCTTGCGCCCCCCTATATGCTAACCTAGTCCTTTTGGGCAGTGAACACAAGTATGTTTTTCAAAATGAGTTATTTTTTACTAATGTGACCTACTATGGCAGATTTTTGGATGATATTTTTATTTTATGGAAAGGAAGTAAAGAAAAAAATAATAGAATTTGTTCAATATTTAAATTCAACTACAGATTATTTGAAGTTTACACATCAGTTTGATGAACAGGAAATTAATTTTCTAGATACTAAGATTATTAAAGATCACAATGGTTTTATCTCCAAAATCTACCATAAAAACACATTTTGTAACAATTACTTGCATCATACCAGCCATCACCCTATTTACCAGAAAAAAAGTATCATAAAGGGTCAAGCCATAAGAATTGCTAGGATGACAACTGTGAGGGATGATGTTATAGCAGAATTTGGAAATTTGAGGGACATGTTTCTAGATAGAGGGTACCCAAGTGACTTTATTGAGCCCATACTTACGGATGTTCTAGATAAATGGGGTAATACTTATGTACCTTTATTAGGCACTGGTGGAGACAGCATACAGCAAAAATTTACAGAGACAACATTGCAGTCTGTGCCCAATTTTCAGCAAGCATGTGTAGTGCAGTATAATCCTTTATATTCCCAGATCAAAGGAATTCTGATAAGAAATTGGAACATTTTCAAAACTAATACTGATGTTTTTCATACCTTGGGTGAAAAACCAATTTTCTCTACCAAGGTGGGGTTTAACCTCAAGTCTTTATTAGAGACAGGTAGTAGTTGTAGTACTAAACATGATAAAAGATGTGGAAGTAGACCATGTGGGAGGTGTTCCTATTGTTCATATATATTGCAAGATACTTCTATCTCCCTTGATAATAAAAACAAAAGTCATGTTTTCTTAAAAAGTGGTAGTTGTTGTTCCAACAAACTAGTTTATATAGCCATCTGCAGCACCTGTTCCTCCTTCTATGTAGGAAAAACAGAGAGAATGTTCAAAACTAGAATATATGAGCATCTCTATGATATCAAAAATAAAAAAGATACCAATGCTTTATATAAGCATAGCATTATATGTGATGGTTATTTATGCTTCGGCATACTTGAATTTGTAACTGTTGAAACAAGGGGTGGGGATTGGCAAAATGCATTATACAAGAAAGAGTTAATGTGGCAGTTAAGACTAGCTGCTGATTATCCACCTGGGCTCAATGAGCATATTACTATAATGCCAATTCTCAAAGAGAAGGCAAATCAAATCTAGCAATGCCTATAGTGTTTGTTATAGCCAAGTGTTATTGTGGCAGTATTTTTGTACTATTTTTGTACTAATTTTGTACTATTTTAAGGTTAGGTCATGTGGACATGGTCATTTATAATGAAATTATTTATTTTATCTAAATTAATTCTTGTTTATAACTTCAGTATGTCCTCTTCCCGTAAATGGAATTGGTTAGTTTAGAACCAATGGCAGACCAGCAATTTATATTTAAATGTAAAATTCACAATGGCAGTTTGTTCTGAAGAAGTCATACTTATTGATGAAAGCGCTTAACCTGTTTGTTTTATTATTTTTATATTAAACTAAGACTGTGGACTCGCAACGCTGTGCTCTTTTATTTTTCTTGGAATGATACTGAATCCCAAATTTCCCCTCAATGCTAGTCAGCACCCAACAGTGTAAGACCAGGAATAGCTTGGTGCAACCCTAGGTGTTAGCTGACATCATAGGGGGGGGTGTCAGTCATGCTGCAAGCGGATTGAAGCCCTGTGACTTGTGTTTGCCCTTAGCTTAGCAGAGCTAAGCAAGGGGGTGTGTCTGAGGCTGCCTAGCACTCTTTACATTGCCTAAGCGGGTGTGCACGCCACACACTGGGGTTTAAAAAATAAATAAATAAATAAATAAACCAGAAAATAGCAGCTCTGTGCACATTTCAGCACTGTGTTTGTGCGGCACACCCCCAGGCTTAAACAGCAAGGCAATGGGAAGGGAAAACAGCAGTAGTAAGGTAATCTGGGAGAACTGGCAGGTGAAATGTATCAGAATCAACCAATTACACGGGCAGTAGACCAGCCCAGCCCAGAACACTACTATAAACTATGCAAACACCTTTCCTCTGTTTTTTTCCACATACTCTACACCACCGGTGTATACACGCAGGGGAATTTTAACAAACAAAAACAACAAACCGATAGGGGCTGCAATAGCTATCATACATCAACATGTGGAAGAGGCTGAGGGTGGTGAGGTTGAGAATGCTGTTGACCAACCCACAGTGAGGAGATGGAGAAGAGTGCACAGACCCATGTTAACCTACCAAGGGCTACATGAGCTGGAGACAGTGGAGCGCTATAGGGTGGGCAGGGACCTTCTACAGCAAATTGTTGAGCTGTGCCAGCCACACCTGACACACAGAACTAACAGACGGGAACCCATCCCAGTGGATACTAAGGTATGTGTAGGCCTAAGAATACTAGCCACAGGTACCTTCCAAAGGCCAACTGTGGATATCATAGGGATCTCAGAGGCATCAGCATCCAGGGTACTCCACCAGTTCTTGGATGCCATGTCAACACATGCCGGTGAGAATGTATATTTCCCCAACACCCGTGAGGCGTTGGCCAGCTATATGCGTCTCTTCCACCAAATAGCAGAATACCCTGAGGTAGTGGGTGCTATAGACTGCACACACATATGCATCAAAGCACCACCTGGTGAGTGGGGTACAGTCTGCGTCAACTGCAAGGGCTTCCCCTCCATCAACTTCCAGGTTGTGTGCGATGCCCAGGGCATAATAATGAATGTGTGTGCTGGCTGCCCTAGAAGCTATCACGATTCCCACATCTGGCATCTGATGCAGCTGTACGAGAGATTTGCCAATGGGGACATCCCTCATGGTCACCTAGTGGGGGATGCTGGTTAAGCACTGGAGCCATGGCTGATGACACCCATCAGAAATGCACACACACCCGAACAAGAACTCCATAATGAGGCACACGCACAGACCAGAATTATAATAGAGCATGTGTTTGGGATGCTCAAGTCATGGTTCTGGTGCCTGGACACATTCGGTGGAGCCTTGCAGTACTCACCAGCTACATGTACTCAGATTGTCATCGTATGTGCCATGCTGCACAATATGATCCTGCGGAAACAGCTGCAGCAGGAACAGCATGGGGCAGGACCGTGCAGTCCCCCACCATTGCCAAGGCCTGCACAGGCACAGAGTGACTCAGAGGAGGAACAACTTGAGCCTCCCCAGTAGGCAGACGGAGGCATGCCCAGTATGCCCTGGCCTTGGCAAAGAGGCAATGCATAGCATATACACTGACACAGGAGGGACCCAGAGAAAGACACCTCTCTCTGACTCTAAAAGGGATGCCAAACATTACACTACCTGTGCACAACCATGTATAGGGAGTGTACTATGTGCATCCAACATAGGCACCCCTCCAGCACCATCCTCAATATTGGCACACCCACAAGGTAAGTCACTCTTCTTACCAATTACCGAATAGAGTAGTATGTGCTGTTATTAGTATCTATGGTATAGATGTGAGCATGCAAGGGAATCGAGTGGCTGAATGGGATGCCAGCAGATAGTAGACACCTATAGTGGTAGCATGTGATCTGTACCAAATACTGGTGTCACCACAGTAGCCAGTACTACATATGGTGACAAAACCCACTGCAGGAAATGTGCTGGGCCACATGTGTGTCCATATGACACACACATGCCAGTCAGGGAGGTTCACATACCCAACAACAGTCTCAGCCAGCAGGACAGGTGTAGACAAACACAAACAAAGGCCGTGATAAGGCCTCTGAATAATGGCTATGGGTAACCCCCCTCCCAGGCCTACACAGACAGACTACATCAGGTCAGGCAGTGGGATGTTAGTTCTGAAAGGTAAGACGTCAGAAACTGATATGTAGGTCAATCAAACCTAAGACCTGTAGTACACTGATATGCTTCTAGTCAGCATGATAGGTTATAATACAGAATGAAATGGAGTACCTGAAATACCAGTACAGTCATAGCAAATGTGTACAAGTATCAGGTGTGCCCCCCCAATCCTAAGTAGGAATGTAGTAACAGTCAGGTGTGCCCCCCAATCCTATGTAGAAATGTAGAAACAGTCAGTTGTGCCCCCCAATCCTAAGTAGGAATGTAGTAACAGTCAGGTGTGCTACCCCGCAATCCTATGTAGACATGTAGAAACAGTCAGGTGTGCTCCCCCATTCCTATGTAGAAATGTAGAAACAGTCAGGTGTGCCCCCAATCCTAAGTAGAAATCTAGTAACAGACAGGTGTCCCCCCCCGCAATCCTATGTAGACATGTAGAAACAGTCAAGTGTGCCCCGAATCCTATTTTGAAATGTAGTAACAGTCTGTTGTGCCCCCCCCATCCGATGTGGACATGTAACAGTTAGGTGTGCCTCCCCCCAACCCTATGTAGAAATGTAGTAACAGTCAGGTGTGCCCCCCCTCCAATTTGATGTAGGCATGTAGTAACATATATGTGTAGGTATAATACCAGTGGAGCACAAATGACCTGAGGTGGTCAAGCTAGCAGGATAGATTGTAGCATTTGAACAATATGCAGGTATGCGTGTGTTAGGTTGGTGTGTGTTTCATATTGTGTGAGAGTGGTCAGTATGTATGCATGTTGAGGTTTGACCTGGTGGCCATTGACCACTACTGCCGATGACAGGACCAAGTCCTCACAACTGCAATGCCAAAGACAATGCTCCCCATTAAAACACATTCTAGCAGTAAGCCACTGTAAATGTATGGCAGTAATATGTGTCACCATCTGAAAGATGGACATGGCATGACTGTTGGGCTAGATCTACAAGCAGTACACAGGGAAAAGTACCCCAGACATACAGTGTATAATGTGTAACCATGAAATGAACACACCCTTGGAAATGTACATACAGGTATGCATCACATTATCTGGGCTTGTAGTAGGGAATACCGATGTTGTCTGGTCGAACACTTGCAGATCACAAAGGTGATAGGACTGATGTATTGAGAAACAGCTGATGTCCCTGCACAAGCCAGCATAACTGGAATGACCCATGCATATCTGTGAGTCAGATACAAGTAGTGTCCATAGCACACATGCACCCATTTCACCCAAACACCACCCACAGGTACCATTCCGGTCTTATCATTGCTGTTGGGAATGGGTACATTATGACCTCCTCCTATGTATGGCAATAGCGAAAAAATGCAGCATGCAGTGCAGGTGTCCCATGCAGGTGTGTCTCTAGCTGTAAGCAACACCCTGCCAGCAACCACACCACCTGATCAATACTGACAGAATATATTGGCATGAATACCTAGCACACCTACCCTGTCACCCCAGGGGGAATATACTGTATGGCAGTCTGGGACTGTAGGACTGACAGAATGCAACAGCCTGCTATAGCTGGCCTGCATCACCACCAAAGGGCCTACAGGCCTCTGCCAAAGTCCTGCGTCTCACCCATACTCCCAATGTATGTTATGTCATGGACACCCAAATAACAACATAACACACTCCACAGAACCCATATGCAAGGCAATGTGGACAAACCACAGTAACAAGTCCACCATGTCCCACTGCATGAATTGTGGACCAACAACAAAACACAGCTGTGATGAGGCGATAAGTATAGGGAAAGTATCAGAGAATGTTTGCATAACGTATGGTAGAGGATAGGATAATAGAGGAGGGTGGGAGCATGGGCAGCATGGAATGTGCAAACTCCGAAACACAGCCATGTGCACATACTATCCCTGGCTGCAAACACAAAAATGGGTGGGTAAAAACCTGCCCATACACCACAATAGGGGTACTGTCCTGACTTATGACCCCTGCTTCTGGGTAACCTTGTGTGAATCTGTACAGCTGTGAGGTATTGCTACAGCAAGATAAGGCCATACTGTCACGTTGATGGATGTACACATATAGGATCCTCTGCCAGCACTGTACCAAGGTGCTGAACTGGATACAAAGACCCAGCAGCAACATCTGCAGATCCCCCTCCAGAATGGTATAACTTTCCAGGAATATGTAGGCATTTGACCACAATACTGGACACAGCTGCATTCACCCTGTGTTCCCCAGGACATCACTGCAAGCACAAATGTCTACCTGACAGTACTTGATGACATAAAAGATCACAGTGTATAACAGTACACATGTCTGAATATCTCTGCTAACATCAGTACCATGTAGCAGAAGCAGCACAGACACAATCACCTACAGTTTATTGCCAACTGATCTGCAGATATCCTGCAGAAACAGTCTGCTAGCTGTAGGTGTAGAACACAAAGGTCTGCACTGGAGTACAATCTGCCTGGAATGGATCCACACATTCAATACAGAAGGCCATACTGGACATGCTCACACACTTAGAGAAATGAAGAACCTATGAACAATCACATTGCCAAAGTGGTTAGAAAGACATTCTATATAGCCCAGCTTATCACAAAAGGGTTCACATCTAGATCAAGAGAGGTCATTGTTCCCCTCTACTCATCACTCATCAGGCCCATAATTGAATACAATGCCCCATTTGGGATGTACCTTACCTGACACCTGCTACAACTAGAAAGACCCCAAAAGTACCTCACTAAGAGGATCAAGGGACTCAAACAGATGCCCTACGCAGTTAGGCTAAAGAAACTCCAGCTCTACTCAGTTGCTTACTGCCTACTCAGAGGCAACCTGTGCCTGACGTATAAAGCCATGTCCAACCCAGAATTAATGGACATGCTCCACCTCAAGAAATCCAAATCCATCAGAACTACACACTCCAGTGACTTAAACCTCAGCACAGAAATTAATAGAACATGCTGGAGGGACAGATTCATATCCCAGAGGCTCCCCTCACTCTGGAACAAAATCCCAATCCATGTCAGACAGAGCCCCTCAATGACCCTCTTCAAGAAGAATCTTGAAGTTTGGATGGGAGATCGTAAATTTACCCTTGGGATCTCTTCTGTGTCACTGCTAGACAGAGGCACGGTAAACTAACCTTAAATGGGCTATCTTCTGTGACCTACTATACAGAGGCACAGTCAACTAATCTAGGAAGGGTGGCGAAAGCCAAACACACTCTGGCTAGTCTTGTAAATGCCCTAGGGCAGATAGCCTAGTATCAACCTATGAACCTATCAACCTATGAACCTATAAACCAGTGTCAGACAACAACATTACTGGAAGGTCATACTGGGCCTGCTAACACACTTAAACAAATGAAGCCCATGTCTGTCAACAACAGCGGACCATACATATCTGACAGTTGCAGAGGTTAGTGCATGCACTCCCCAGTATGCACCAGTCATGCTTTTCACACACATTGAATAGGAATACACACATATAACCAAGGACAGCACACTATAATATGCCAAAAGTACACATACATAGATGTGTGTAAGAGAGTGACAGTGACAAAAAGCCTTCCATCATGTGACCTGTCCCACCCAGCACACAGCCAAATGGCTACAACCACATAATGTGTAAATGTCACTCACTGTAGAAATTAGCCACTGGTATCCCTCAGCATTAAAGACTCTGTGGTGCAAGTGCTAGCTGTGCAACATGACAAGACAAGGCAGTAGTCATCTAGCATTTGTATACACGTACCTGTGGAATATAAACCTGCATGTGCCTGAGTGTGGTGTGTCTATCTCTAGATGAATGGGTTATGGCCCATGCACACACACCGCCCTCCCCATAGCTCTACTATGACAAGCCTGCTAATGTCTGTCATTGTGAAATATACCTTTTGGGAAGGGGTAGCCCAGTAATCTCTGTGGCACATCTTATTTTAATGTTACCTTATAACATTCTCAGACATTTCTAACCTCTGTACAAATTTAAGTCTGTACTACTGTTCTCAACCTGTAAACATGTAAATATGTATTTTATATTTCTGTCTATGTTGAAACTTTGCTTAGTTTTGCTATTTTATAGCTACATGTTGTTTTACTAGTATTGTACTTTGTTTTAAGTATCTTGTACGTTGTATTATGGAGCTTTTCTCCCCGGGCCTCCACTGAAAATGGGCTCTTTGAGCCCAGTGGATCTCCCAGGTCATCAAACTGGAAATAAATAAATAAAAATAACTGTTTAATGCTGAAGTGTGATAAACTAGTTAGGTAGGAGTTCTAATCCCAGACATGACAATTGTGTGTGCGTGTATGTGTCTCTGTCTGTGTAGGGAGCAATGCTATTTAGGCTAGTCACACTCACTACAATTCAAATGCACTACTTTGGCAAGCCTGCTGATGTCATTCACTTTGAAATACACCTTTGGGAAAGGAGTACCCCAGTAATCTCTGTGGCGCATCCTATAATAGTGTAATGCTGTATTGTGATAAACTAGCTAGGTAGGAGTTCTAATCACAGAGATGGCAAATGTGTGTGTATTTGTGTGCGTGTTTATGTCTGTTTTGGGAGCAATGCTTTTTAAGCTACTCACACTCACTACAAATCAAATGGCCTACTTTGGCAAGCCTGCTGATGTCATTCACCCTGAAATACATCTTTGGGAAAAGAATAGCCCAGTAATCTCTGTGGCATTTCCTATAACTGTGTAATGCTGTAGTATGATAAACTAGTTAGGTAGGAGTTTTAATCCCAGACATGGCAATTGTGTGTGTGTGTGTGTGTGTGTGTGTGTGTGTGTGTGTGTGTGTGTGTGTGTGTGTGTGTGTGTGTGTGTGTGTGTGTGTGTCCCTGTCTGTGTAGGGAGCAATGCTTTTTAGGCTAGTCACACTCACTACAATTCAAATGCCCTACTTTGGCAAACCTGCTGATGTCATTCACTTTGAAATACACCTTTGGGAAAGGAATAGTCCAATAATCTCTGTGGGACATCCTGTAACTGCGTAATGTTGTAATGTGATAAATTAGGTAGGAGGTCTAATTCCAGACATGGCAACTGTGTGTGTGTGCCTCTGTCTGTGTAGGGAGCAATGCTTTTTAGGCTAGTCACACTCACTGCAATTCAAATGCCCTACTTTGGCAAGCCTGCTGATGTCATTCACTTTGAAAAACACCTTTGGGAAAGGAATAGCCCAGTAATCTCTGAAGCATGTCCTATAACTGCATAATGCTGTAGTGTGATATAGTACTTTGGTAGGGGTTCTATCCCCAGACATGGCAAGTGTGGATGTTTGTGTGTGTGTTTTTTTGTCTGTGTAGTGTGCAATGCTTTTGAGGCCATTCACAATCACTACAACCTCCATTGACCTTATTTGGCAAGCCTGCTGATGTCATTCCCAGTGAAATACACCTTTGGGGAAGGAGTAGACTAATAATCTCCATGGCACGTCCTATAATTGCATAATGCTGTAGTGTGATATAGTAGTTGGGTGGTGGCACTGTACCCAGACATGGCAAGTGTGCATGTTTGTGTGTGTGTTTGTCTGTGTAGCGTGCAATGCTTCTGAGGCCATTAACAGTCACTACAACCTCCACTGACCTTCTTTGGCAAGCCTGCTGATGTCATTCCCAGTGAAATACACCTTTGGGAAAGGAGTAGTCCCATAATCTCAGTGGAGTGTCTTATAACTGTGTAATGCTGTAGTGTGATACATTAGTTAGGTAGGAGTTCTAATCCCATACATGGCAAGTGTGTCTGTGTTTGTCATTCGTATCATGTGTGGAGGTGGCTGTGAGTGTGTAGCAACTAGACTCATTGTGGAGTGGGTTTTGCAAATTTCCTATATGGTGGACCTATTATATATCACAATGTCCACCTTACAAGGATAACAGATGTCAAATAGCTGAGAGGCTGGGGTGCCAATCCAAACCCCTACATGTGACATCAAGGCCTGGCAAACAAAGTAAGCAACCCTTGTATTACCCAGAGAACACTCTCAACCCATGTCTCATACACAAACATACTTGCCTAGGCAACAGCCACTATGTCAGTAGTACCCTGCATATTGCCCATAGATAATACCCATGGTGTGATTGCAGTGGACTACAGAGGGCATGTCACCTTGTCCATCAGTACAATAGGCACATAATTACAGACAGTGCACCTTCACTATGTTCCCCACTGGATGCTTGCAACAACTGTGGTGCCACCAAATGTGGCCCACAAGGGACATACCATGCCTTAAACACATGCCCTGTATGGACAGATGTCACTGACACCAGAGAATACCTGTATCATGCTAGCAATGTAGGTGCAGGATCAACCTGCTGTCCATTACTAGTTCCCGCCACATGAGGCCAGGACTGGCACATCTGATGATAACAATCTGTGTACACAACATGGGCCAGACATCCCAGGTACAGTTTCACATGTCACTGTACATGCATGTGGGATGTGTGCACATCCCAGACACCATCCATGTCATGGACTATAGAACACATACATGGCAAGCATTGCACAGCACTGGCCACACACAATAGTAACCCAAGTGACTGAATGGTGTATACAATACCCACCTGTGTGGGCCAATCCAGACACTACACCCCTGAGCCACACTGCAGACTATTGTCATGTGGCTTGATGCCAAGGTATAACCTTCACCTCGTCTTGTATAGAATTCTGGCACAGCTAACCACTACACACCCGTGAAGCACTGCACCCATGCACGCCAGTACTGGCACCCTGTGTCTGTGTGTGTGTGGTGTATGATGCTTTTGACCACATTCACACTCTCTACAAATCCCATTGGCATACTGAAGCATGCTGTCTGATGTCAGCCACCTTCACACACCCTTTGCCCATATAACCTCCGGATAACCCCTGTGGTGCATGTGATACCTGTGCATTACCATATTGTGGCAAACTAACCAGTTAGGAAGTGTATTCCTGACCCTGCCAAGTGTGTCAATATGTGTGTGAGTCCTGAGAGAATGTGACTGTGTTGAAACTGACACCTGTGCATGTGGACAGGCACTTGTACTACATCTACCGTATCACTACTATATCACTGTTGCAGATGTCACTCACCATCACATATACATTTGGACAGGTCCCCAACATGTAAGCTATGTGGCACATGCAATAACTGCATAGACATGTGATAGCAATACATAGTCAGTTAGGGGTTTGAAACCCCGTACTGGTAGGTGTGTAACATAACATGCTTAGGTTTTACTCTCCCACCACCTCCCTGGCTTACTTTGTCTCTGTCTGTCTCTCTCACACCCTCTCTGGTGGATGTGGAGAAGTATACAAGCTTTGCTTAGGCAGCAGCTTGTGTTTTGTAAGTGACGCTCATGATCAGCTGATGGCCTCTGCATGAATTGCAGTCCTCCTCTAGCTGATTGCATGTGGAACAGCTGTGGTAACATTCCCACAGCCAATCGCATGGAAACACACTACAATATCTAGGAACATCATGTTGGTGTTGGGCCTTTTCATTCACTGTGAGCAGGAGCTAGAGCTGGTGTTTGGCAAACAGCATCACAGATGGTTTTGGGATTTACCTCTAACAACATACACTGTGGAAACAGGCCAACAGACAGGAAGGGGATGTGCCAGACATGACTACAGAATGTAAGTGTTGCTCTTCTGCATTTGGAGTTATGTCGGTTTAACAGGGTGTGTGTGGATATGGCTGGTCTACATGTTTTAATACCTGTCATGACAGTGCTATGTTTTTGAGGAAACTCCCATCTGTAGGGTCATCTTCAGACTGTGCAGTGTGTGGAGCCTTTTGTTTCTTGTGTTACTCACAATACACCTATCTGTGATCTGTAGAAGCATAGTGTGAGGACTGCAGTCAGTACATGGTGACAGCCATGAGAGTTACTGACTTCATATCCCTCATAGGACATATGTCACAACAAACCCTGGTATGACATTAAATGTATGAGGTTATCACAGCAACATGCCAATATTGGGCCAGTGTTCATAGCTCCAGCCACAAGTCTGTTAACCTTTGTACATATGTCATGCAGTAAGAGGCGCATATGTTCTGTACACCATTATTTATTGCCATCATATCTGATAAGCCAGTCAGATATCAGACTGCTATACATATTATGTATAGTAGGGATTGTTTCTGAAGACATAACTTTGGCATTCTGCGATTGTGTGTACAGTACTAGGGTCTCTGTACTTAGGGTGATTGTCGAAAGTATGTGTATTGCGCATACGTACCTTGGGCTGTGCACAGACAGTGGTAGATGCCATTGTTCTTGGTCATGTTCTATCTGATGTGACATGCTGCTCCACTGTATGGTACCCTATTGCTCACATGTCTGTAGGGCCAGACACACACATGTCCCATACCACAGACAGCCATCAGATCACACTATGCCATGACCCAGTGTATGCAGGGTTAGTGTGTGAGTGGCACATATGAAGATGGTGTTTATCAGACAGTCCATATAGTGTCATATTAAGCTTTTGTACCATATGTGGCTGTGTTTACATTGGTTGTGGGTATGCACTTTCTCACAGGTGTCTGTTACTCTGTGCTGTGACATGCATGTAGAGCCCAGTATAATCACAGGTACATGTGTATTCCCTGGGTCTACTTCACCCTGTTGAAGGCCAACAATATCAAAGCTGATATTGTAGGCACCAAAATGTCAAAAGCGAAAGTCAACTCGCATGCAAATGGAAATCTCCATAAGAGGAGATTTCCATTTACTGCAATGTAGCGCAATCTCAGAGTTGGTATATTTAAGTAGCGGGGGGTGTGGGGGTGCAGGGGAGCTTGCCCCCCTGCATAGAGCAATTTGTGTTGTGTTTGGGTGTTTGGGTGTTTTTTTTGTGTGTGTTCGATGTTTGGGGGGTTTCGACATTTTCGTGTCGATTATTACGCTGTTGGCAGTTTGAGTTTTCAACAGCATAATATAAATGCATATTCTCCCATACAAAATGTAGTCCAGTGTTGTGGCAGTCTGCCTGTAGTTTGCACAGCGCTTTGTGACATGCCTAGCAGCCTAGTGTAATTACCCACTGTGCTGTTATGTCCAGTTATTTGCAAGGCATACTGCTGCCAGGCCACCATGACTGTTGTGTATTTCTGACAAAGCAGTGGGAATCTGTACAGATGTAGGTCACTAACAACTAGGTAGTATGTGGCCATGTGACCCCTGCACCACCAGGTATTATGTGTCAGGACAGACTGGCATGTGTGCATGCATAAACTGTGTGGGCATATGTAGTCCAGTATTTACATGATATACCCATGTACATGACTATTAACGTCCACATTGGGAGTCATAGTCCACATGTCTCGCATGAAGGGGATATGTGTACACCTCTGGACTGACCACAGAGTGCCAAACTGCCACATATATTGGTCATATCTCTGCTGTAGTCCACAGGAACATTACTGTGCTAGCGGTGGTACTGTATTATGATGTCCTTAGGATGTCTGTCAGTAGCCAATGGCGCACATATTAAAAGCAGATATGACCTCCCACACACAACATGTCTGTTAAGACAACCCCTATTACAGTAACAACAGTCTACATATATACCTGCAATACATACATGACATCCCCTTGCACTAAGAGGTTGGGACTATTGGTGGTGAGGTAGGACTCCACTCCATGTTCTGGACATATGGTAAACATATATGTATATATATTTAGCCATATATCTATATAGATATATGCACATATACATATCTACATACATATATGGATATAGATATGTACACACACACACACACATATATATATATATATATATATATATATATATATATATATATATATATATATATATATAAACACTCAAATATATACATATATATTGACATACATAGGCATATCCGAATAGATATGCATGCACATATAGTTATAGATATCTACATATATATCAACAAACATAGGTGTATCTGTGCACATATGTGCATACATATATATATATATAAAAGAGATCTACAAATGGCCATATATATGATGCACTATACAGATGTGCAGAAAGACATATGTATGAATATACATGTGTATGTACATGTAGACATATATCAACATATGGATATGTATATATCCATATTCCTGTCATGTGTAAACATCACAGTTATGTATACCTTCCCAGATGTATCTCACCATATGTATATGATATGTGTACATTATGATATAACAACATATGTGATGCAACAGTAATATCATAACAACTACTACACAATTGTGGAAGTCAAAGCAATTATTCAATGCTAATCAATATGTGTAGTGATAGATATATTGGAAAAACTACTGTCTTCACCGTGTTCATGGTGTAGTGGTTAACTGTTGTGACTATAGTGTACAGGGTCCTGGGTTCAAGACCTGCAAGGGCTGTTTATTTTGTTGCTGGGAAGAACAAGGGCTGTTGGGTACAGAGTGGTTAAGGCAGTTTTGAGCAGCTTTAAGTGGGTTTGCATGAAGCTAAACAGTGCTAAGGTACAGTTAAACATATGGACACTTACACCGTGTAGGCTTCGCTTACCAGTGCGCAAATCTGCTTAGCTGTTATATTGCAGCAATGCTGACACCTGCTAAACATGGCTTAGCCCTGGTAACCAGACACCTGCTAAACATGGCTTAGCCCTGGTAACCAGTTTTCACCACCCAGTCTGATAACATAGGGTAATGACATCTGTAATAAGTGTATGTAATGCCATGTACAATACATGCATCTATTTGCCTGTCATTACAGTAGCAAAGGGTGTGAGAGTCATGTCTGGGACACACAAGTATATGAGACCTGTACACCACTGTTATCCACTGTACTTGTCTGGGTATGTTCTGCATGTAACATGTAAGCTGGAACACACCTTACCCTACACACTGTGTGGTGTGTGCAATGAAAGCCACACAGTTCAATAGCATTACATACCTAGGTAGGGGTCTAGTCCCAGTGTTGCCAAGTTACAGTGTGCTTGCATGTGGATAGGTCTACATCAGGTTGCAGATTATACATGTCCCAGCAGGTCACCTGTCCATGTGGTACAGGCAATAACTGTTATACAAACCTGTGACATGTGTTCAACTGTACCCCAGATATGTCACAGCCATGGTGTCACCACAGTGCCATACCCCTTGTGGAATATGACTGCAGACCATCCTCCTGCTGACACATGTACACCTACAACACAAATGGATAACATTATGGAGACCACAATCACCCAGTGTTACTAACAGCTATAATGCATCATTGCTGGACAGCTACACTACCTGACATG